>NW_025357042.1:0-7761 GCF_016433145.1 Gracilinanus agilis
GGAAGGAAGGAAGGAAAGAAAGTGTCCTTTTTTCTACTTGCCCTTGAGGCAAGTTATAGCTCTGTCAGCCTACTTCCTCCTATCATACATGCCATTAATGGTATCTTTTTAGGTTTTATTGATGATTTTTCATACATAAGTATATACACATATATATTTAGTCACTGTGATTTCTTCCTCTCTGTCTCCTCCAGTACCCAAAGAGAATGCTCCCTTTTAACAAATAGCTACAGACAATCAAAGCAAATCATCCCATGAGCCATATCTGACAATGTATGCCACATTCTGCACCTGGAATCTACTCTCTTTCTGCTGATGGGCAGGAGGTGTTCTTAGCCAATAGTATCCCAACATCACAACTGGTTACTTCACTGAGCAGAGTAGGCTCTCCAGGTAGTCTCCTTTTTGTTCTTCCTTACAGTATTGGGCCATTAATCACATTGCCCTGGTTTTGCTTGGACAAAAGCTGTCCAGTGATCTCTTAGTCACCAATCTTTGGTCCTTTTTTCCCCATTCTGATCCTTGTCTTAGAGCTCTATTGATCTGCACATCCTCCTGGGTGCTTTCTTCTCTCTAGTTTGTTATGACACTGCTCCCTCCTGATTCTCCTAATCCCTGTGTGATCAGTTGCCTTTGCTGACCCTTCATTGAGGTCACTTAAGACACTGGGCTAGATGCTGGGGATTCAAGACAAAAACAGAATCATCCTTGTCCTCAGAGAACTGAGACAGTGAGTGGAAATCCTAGATCTGAATCAGGAAGACTTGAATTTAAGTCTGGCCTCAGGTACTTACTAGCTGTGTGACCCTAAGCAAGTCACTTAACTGCTATCTGTCTCAGTTTCCTCATCTGTAAAATGAGAATAATAAAAACACCTATCTCCAGAGTTGTGAGGATAAAATGAAGTTAGTATCAGTAAAGAGCTTTGCAAATCTTAGAATACCATAGAAATGCTTTGTTTTTGTTGTCCAGTCATTTCAATCATGTCCAACTCTTCATGGCCCCATTTAGGGTTTTCTTAGCAAAGATACTGGAGCAGTTTGCCATTTCCTTTCCCAGTCCATTTTATGGATGAGGAAACTGAGGCTAACAGGGTATTTGCCAAGCTAGTATTTGTCTGAGACAAGATTTGAACTCAAGTCTTCTTGACTCCAGACCTGGCACTCTACCCTCTGTGCCACCATAGAAATGCTAGCCATTATTATATCAGCATGTGGAAAATAAATATAAGGTACATTTTGGGAAGGACACTGTTAGCTGGGATATCAGGCAAGGCTTTCTATAAACTGTGAAGGAAACTAAGGGTTTTAAGAGGTAGAAGAGAGACAGGAAGACTTTCTACATGAGCTGGAAGAAATGTGGACATGGTTAGAATTTCATTAAGATAAAAAGCCATATCTTTGGGCATTGGTGCATATACTAGTTAAATCTGAATCAAGTTATCTTTTCTCTCTAGGTCTCATTTTCCTCCTCAGCAAAATAATGGGATCAGATTAGATGACCTCTAAGATCTAGTCCAACTTCAAGCCCTATGATCCGTATAAAGAAGCCCAAATACCTGTAAATGATCATGGAATAGGGTCATGGATTCTTATCTCATAACGGTCGTCCTTATTGGCTGAGAGTCAGGAAACACAAGCACTCTACCTTGGCTAATACTTGCTATAAGAAAAACAGTAGAAACCTTGAAAGGAAGTGATGAATCTATCGCAGAATTTCTAATGAACTAGGAAAGGGACAGGCATACTAGCAGTTGAAGACAAGATATTTTTTAATATTTTATTTTCCCAATTACATACAATTACAATTCTCAATATATGGGATCTATTATCATTAGAAGATCTAAATTGTTTCCCTCCCTTTTTTCTCTCTCCACCCTCAGAAATAGTAAATTATATGATACTAGTTATACGTGTATGACCATGCAAAACATATTTCTTTATTAGTCATTGTTGTGAGAGAACACTCATGTACAACCAACACCCCCCCAAAAAATATACAAATCAACATGTGAAAAAATAGTATGCTTTGATCTGCATGGGGACAAAATATTTCAAAGGACTAAGAAAAAGCATAGGTAGGATCCATTGAGTCCTTTAGTATTTTGCAAGTGAAAAAGACCCAAGAGAGATGAGAAGACCTGAAGAATAAAATTCCTAAGACACAAGCAGAAATTATCACAAGGAAATAAAGGGAGAAGAATCTAAAGAGAAAATGTGGCTACATAGGGAGCTCATTAAACTCAGATTCTCCTATAGCAAGTAACAGCTATGATCACTTACATTTTCTTGGACTTCTTTATAGGGATGATAAGGCTAAGAGTTGGACTAGATCTTAGATATGTATAGAAGATGGGAGCGATGTCAAGTAATGAGGATAAATATGTAAGAGTAACATGATCTTGTAAGAAGATGGTGAGGACCATGAAAATCCAAGATGAACCGAGGCTGACCATTAAGGAAAAGAACAAGAAAACATTTTTTAAATATCTTTTGAGCATGAGAGTAGGATCTAAAAAAGGTTAGGACCATTGATTGGGATGGATGAAATGGTGATATGAGATGACAATGAGGCAGCCGAGTAAGTCGATGCTTACTTTGTTTCTGCTCTCTCTACCAAAGAGACTAAGGCATTTTTGGACAAGGAAAGATAAATTAAAAATACAGCCAGGGAGTATAGTAACCCAAGATGTGTGTGGAAATGTTCAGAGAGTATTTAGCTGCCTCAAGCGAGTACAAGTCACTAGACCTGGATGAACAACATCCTAGGATGCCAAAAGCACTAACAGATGTGTTTGTTGAGCTGCTTGCTGACAGCTATACTTTACAAGATCTTGGGAAGTGGGAAGGGTGCCATAGGATCGGATAAGGGCAAATGTCCCAATTGTCTTGAAAAAAGAAAAAGGGTGTAGGCTGCAAACCATAGGCCAATGGCCATAACTTCAATTCCTGGCAAAATCCTAGAACATATTATTAAAGGGATGGTTTGCAGAAAATCTAGAAAGGGAAATGGTAATCACCAAAGGCCAGACTGCTTCACCCATGCCAGGCCATACCACACTCATTTGATTTCCTTTTTTTAACAGGGCAACTAGACTGGTAGATCAAGAGAATGCTATAAACGTACTGAGGTTTCAGCAAAAATATTTGGCAAAGTCTCCTGTGCTCCCCTTATGGACAATATGGAAAGCTAGATAAGAGGCTAGAAAGTAATATGATTACGTGCATGTAGGACTAGTTCAAAGGCTGAACCCAGAGAAGTCATCAGTGACATAATGTCAAGTTAGGTGGATGCATCAAGTGGAGACCCCAGGGATCTTTCCTTGGACATGTGCTGTTCAACATTTCAACATTAATATAGATGAAGGTATAGCTTGCATGCATTAGCTTTTCAAATGACAAGAAGCTGGAAGAGAGATAGCCAACATGTTTGGATGACAACGTTGGGTACCAGAAAGACCAAGATACAACACTGAACCAAACTCAGTAAGATGGAATTTAATAGACATAAATGTAAAGTCCTCCTGTTGGGTTCAAAAAGTTATCTTTACAGTTACAAAATATGGGAGACATGACTAGCTTTAAATCTTATAAAAAAAATAAAAATTTGAAAAGCCTGAGGGTTTCAGTGAATTTTAAGCTCAATATTAGGCATGTGACAAGCAAACAAAAAAGTTAATGTCACTATAGCCTGCACCAAGAGACCCACTCTCCAGAAGAAATGGAGTGATAGTCATTCTATTCTTGGGCTGAAGCAGGACACATATGTTCAGTTCTAAGCCATCCATTTAAAAAAAATATAGACTATTTGGAAAATATCCAGAAAAAGGCAACCTCCATGATGAGAGGGTTAGAAAACATGACATAAGAAGAATTAGCTGAAGGAACTGGGAATGTTTTAATTTGGAGAAGAGATGGCTAAAGGGAAAACATGAAAACTATCTTTAAATATCTGAAGAGTTGTTTTATAAAAAAGGATTCTCCACTTGCCCCCCAGAGAGCAGATCTCGAGCAGAGAAGTGAACTTAGACTTGATATAAGAAAACCTTCTTGATAATAAGAACTGTCCCAAAGTGAAATGGACTGCCTTGGGAGGAAGTGGTTTCCCTCTCATTGAAGGCTTTCCAGCAGTGGCTTTGTTGTTAGATCATTTCAAGTCACGTCTGACTCTTCCTGACCCCATTTGGGGTTTTCTTGCCAAAGGTACTGGAGGGATTTGCCATTTCCTTCTCTACCTCATTTTATATATAGATGAGGAAACTGAGGCAAATGGGGTTAAATGACTTGCTCTGGGTCACACAGCCAGCATGTATCTAAGGCCAGATTTGAACTTGGGAAGATGAGTCTTCCTGCCTGGAGGCAGGACACTCTATCCACTTTGCCATCTAGCTGCCTGATTGTAAGCTTTACAATGATATACAAATGTGAACTATTACCGTTCCTCTAGTTCGGGGGTCAGCAACGTATGGCTCTTGAGCCATATCTGGCTCTTTTGAGGGCCAGATATGGCTCTTTCAGCAGGAGCCATAAAGTCCATTTTTTTTCAGGCGCTGTTACAGGAGCAGCACTGTGAGCACTGTATGGCTCTCAAGAAATTACATTTTAAAAAATGTGGCATTTATGACTCTCACGGCCATAAAGGTTGCTGATTCCTGCTCTAGTTGGATGGTGGAAGAAGTCTTCCAATTCAGACTCAGATCAAGGATCCGAGGAGCTCAGCCCCTTTCAGAGAGGCAGAGTAGCCAGTTCTGGTCCCTGGAGCAGTAGACCTAGACCCTGGAGGTGAGGGACTAAGACACTCAGCCTCAGAAAAGGCAATGGGCTTCCTAGTTTGGCCTTTCAGACAAGTGGACTATTATCCTAGAAGCTCAGGCAAGGAGATTTTTTTACCCTTTTCCATCACATTTAGATTTTGAAGGTATCCCAGAGGTCATCTAGCCCACTCTAAAGCTAAAGAGTGATCATCCTCTTCACAGCCTCTCTGACAAATCCTCATCCAGTTTTCCCTAGAAGCCCTCTAGGGACAGGGAGCCCACTACCTTATAAGGCAGCCCATTCTATTTGAGGATCACTCACACTTAGGAAGTCTTTCCTCACTTGCAGTCTGGATCTGCCTCTCAACCACCTCCACCAGCTGCTCTTTATTCTACCTTCTAGGGCCAAACAGAACAAATCTAATCCTGCTTCCACATGACAGGTCCAGATGGTCTCCTGGGTGTGGCTCTCTCCCCTTTGCTTTTCAAACTGGTACCCTAGATTTAGAACTGGAAGGAACATTGACTCCATCATAGTTAGGGTCCATGAAGATGAACTGACTTGTCTCAAGTCATCCAGGCAGGTCTTCTGACTCTGTATCCCTAACCTTTCCCATTGAACTATGTTTGGAAGAAGGAATTAGAGTGAACCAAGTCCCTGGATCCGCCGCCGCCGCCACCACCACCACTGCTGAGGGTAATGGCAGTCTAGGTTGTAGTAAGGCTAAATTCTATGATCATCCAGGCTTCTTGGCTTACTGGATCTGTACCTGTTCAATCTGGATGGCAGATGAAACAGAGACCAGCCTGGTTTCCTACTGCTCAGGTCTGACTGCAGCCGATCATTCTCTTGAGACCTTTCATAGATGTGGAAGAGAGTAAGAGGAGGCATGGCTCTGCCTGGTAGTGGCAGAAAATCTCTTCCCACTGTAACAGGAGGGAAGGTGAAGCATTGATGTCTGGCAAGTCAGCAGGAAAGGAGAAAAAAACTTAACCTGGAAATAGAGCAAAGACACTAGGAACTCTTGACACCCCCTTTCCTCACCCCCCTCACAGGCCCCCTCTTGTGCTATTGAGTCCCACTGGGTGTGATCTCCCCTGGTGTTCAAGGAAAGGTGAGGGAAAACAGAGGAAGGGAGAAGTCTCTTGAAACCTTATCTTGCTCCAAAGCCAGACCCACGTCCCACCAGACCTTTCATCCAATCAGAATTTTCTCCCCTTTAGACTGAGCTTCTCAAGGGGCTTTAAAATGTTCTTTTATCTCCCTTTGCTGAGTCTGAAGATTAGCAGAGTCTGTGACTGACCAGACTGAACAAAGAGCTCATCAGAACATAGGTCAAAGATGAGAGGCATAAGATCCAAGATTAGAAGCTAGAAGAACCTCGGGCGTCATCAAGGCCATCTCCCTCATTTTAGAGAAGAGGAAACTGAAGCCCAGAATTGATTGGGTTACCCAAGGTCACTCACAGAGTGAGTAGCCCAGCTGGGATTCAAACCTCAAATTTTCTGACTCCAATTCCAGTTGACTCTTTCACAGTGTACCATGATTCCTCTTGGGACTCCCTCTTCTTGTCCAAGCTGTGCCTCGATTACTAATATTGTTATAATTATTACCATTCTTCTTCTCATCCTTAATGGGGCTAGGTAAGAGTCTGAAAGGGTTCACACCAATGGCCCAAATCCAGAAATATCTGAGAAATCCTTAGATGGAAAGAGTAGGTATTGTCTCTTCATGGCATGATGCTCTTACAGCAGTAACTTGATCACCATGATCAGCATTGTCCTAGGAGACAGGACACCTGAGTCCAGATCTTGGCTCTTACTAATTGGCTACTCTTTATTCTCACATGTTCTCTCCTTGTTTGCTGCTTCATCGACATCACGGGACCAGACACTCCTTCCTTCTGGAATTCCACATTAGTGTCTCCTCTTCCTATATGACAGCATGAGCTTCCCTACAATATCATTTACCTACCAATTTGCCTTCCATTTGTGGGATGGATAAAAGCAGACTGGTCAGGTCAGAGCTTGTATCCTTGTAAGGGATTTGCTCCATAAATACCAGTTGGGCAGACGATTCTTGTTCCTCTTTTGAGAAGCCCCTCATTACCTGTCTGCCCCGAAATCACCTGTTGAAATGAAGGATTCCTGGCTTCAAGGAGATAACTATCATAATCTTCCACCCCTGCCCATTGCACCCAAAAGGATCTCACTGTCCTGTCAGCAAACCAGACTCTTTCTTACCCTCATCCCCATTGCCCATACCCCTGCTTGGAGGATCCCTTCTCACTATATTCCTTCACTTTTTAGGCATTAAGAATACAAAGAGAATCTTAGATAAATGTCGAGATCTCTTTATCATCTCTGATAATCTGATAAGGACAGTTTAGTTGATAAGGAAATAACAATGGTACATGGGAGTTGTCTTTTAGCTCATACTTCCAACCCTGGCTCCAGGAGCATGGAGTTTATTATATATATTTCAAGACTCATTTCACACAAAAGAACCCCCCCCAAAAAACTTTGCAGATGTGCAGAAATTACAAATTATGTCACATCAAAACACAAAACATTGGCTTCAGATTAGACCAAAGCCAAGGCTGAATTTTGACTAGGTTCTTATCAGAAAGCCAAGTCAGGGAATATTTTTCTCAGGGTCAAATTGCCCCTGCTAAAGTTTTGGCCTTGGCTATAGCTGCATTCCTGGGCAAAGGGCAACAGTGTTAACCCTTTAAATTCAGGTTTGCTAGGAGCTTAAAGCTTTTCAATAAGGCCACATTACTTTTCAACAAGAAATCACAAGGATCACAAAAGGGGTCAAAAGAGGAGTCTCAGATGTTTATCTTTTCTCTTATTGGCTTCCCACAGATAAATATAAAATATTTGTGTTAAATAATTAAATATAATAATAAATATAAAATAAATAGATGTAAAATATTTACATATAAAATAAATAAATAATCCCCACCCTCCTGTAGTTTGCATTCTATTCTAGACAGGAGTTTTCA
>NW_025357043.1:0-2906 GCF_016433145.1 Gracilinanus agilis
GAAAGGAGGAAGGAAGGAAGGAAAGGAGGGAGAAAAGAAGGAAGGAAGGAAAGGAGGGAGAAAAGAAGGAAGGAAGGGAGGGAGGAAGGGGAGAGAAGGAACGGAAAAGGGCAAGGGCTCAGGCCTAAATAGGAAATAATCACCC
Source organism: Gracilinanus agilis (assembly GCF_016433145.1). Classification (NCBI taxonomy): domain Eukaryota; kingdom Metazoa; phylum Chordata; class Mammalia; order Didelphimorphia; family Didelphidae; genus Gracilinanus; species Gracilinanus agilis. The sequence goes on from NW_025357043.1 coordinate 146, forward strand.
ATAAGATGAAGAGAGCACAAAGCCCCTCTCAGTCTTTCCTGGCACAAACACTCCATCTCCCCTCCTTGGAACAGACTGGCACAGTGGGAAGAACACCAAGCTTGGATCAAATTATGATTGGATCAAAATCACATTCCAGTTCTGGCCCTGTCATGTCTCTGGGCAAGTCCCCGGAGTTCTGTGGTCCCCAGTCTCCTCAACTTTAAAATGAAGAGATTGGCCCCAGTGACCTGGAGGCTCCCTTTAGTGCCAACTCTGTGGCCCTGTGATCTCTCTATGCAGAAGAGAGCAGGGATGCTGGTAGGAGTTTGATTTTTCTTGGGCAGATAATAGTTAATATTCTTGTCTGAAGATATTAGACCACAAGAGACATGTGTTCGCTTAAAAACACTCTAATTAAGCCAAGACTTTAGGATGTGAAAGCCCAATACAGATGAATCTTATAATTTCGTGCAGATTATTCAGGGAGGCTCTCTAATTATTTTCCCATATTGCATTTTTTATTGGGTACAGCTCTGCTAATGCAAAGCCGGTAATGAAAGTGTTTTTGTTCAGAAATACACCGATGCCGATCTCACAAGGTGATTAGAATCCAATGTTCCAGCAGGGTTGTAATTATTTACCATTAACCAAACACCTCTGAGAGCAAGCAAGCGGGTGGTGTTCATGTATCTGATGCTGTTGGGAAAGGGAATAAGAAGATAAAAGCCTTTTTTTAAAAATATATGCAGATTGTTGCTTTGAAAACCAGCTGCCTAGGGAAATTTGACATGAGTATCTGCTATATTAAAGCTGTTTACTGTTCTCTGTACAGAAGGGTGACGCTCCTGAGCCACTCAGAGACTTTTAGGACGCGGATATAAAGTCGTTTTCCCAGGAGTGGGATTGGATGGCATGAAATCATCCACATTCCTCCTGAGATTTAGAGCCGAAATAGACCCTAGAGTCATCTAACCCAACCCTTTCTCATTTTATGGAGGCACAGAGAGTTTAAGCAACTTCTTCAGGGTCACACAGCCAACATCTTGACCCCTTAGGTATTTCCTAGAGGTAAGGAGAGAGGGGAGAGAAAGATAGTGATGACCAAAGAAGGCAGCAACCTTGAATTAATTAAAGCTAGGTAACTTAATTAGGATCAGAAGTTGATGAGAAAACTCTGTCTACCCCATCGTAGATCATCTCCTGTTCTGTAACTTGTAGGATTATAAATCTAATGCTGGATGGAAAGCACCTTGGAGGCCACCTAGCCCAATCCTCTCATTTTACAGGTGGGGAAACTAAGGCTCAGGGAAATTAAGTGACTTCAACGACACTAGCTCTAAAGCTGGGAGGTTTCTCAAAGGCTACCTCGTCCAACCCCCTCATTTTACAGATAGGGAAACTGAGACTCAAGGAAGTTAAGAGACTTGCTCAAGGTCACAAGCATAGTAACATCAGAGACAGGATTTGAACCTGGGCCCTGTGACTCCCAAGTTACTATCCTTTCCACTGGTCCACACCACCTCTAGTCCTAGAGTATTGTTGCCACATTAGATTGAATAGCTCACCTGGTATTTCACAGCCAGTGGATGTCAGAGGCAAACTTGAATACAGATCTTCCTGACTAAGTCTCTATTCTCTACAACAGGCTGCCTCTCTAATTAGAGGCTCTGGCACATGAAAATGTGGCTACTGAGCCGACTTGGTTTAATTAGCATTTTTTAAAGGATCTACCCATTTCCCTGATAGGCAGTGTATGTCCATTTTGTAGAAATGCAACATGTTTCAGCATCATGGGATTGGAGTTGGAAGGAACCTCAGAGGCCATCTACTCCAACTCTGTCATTTTATAAATAAGGAAACTGAGACACAGAGCATTAACATGATTTACCCAGGCAGCAAGTAGCAGAGCTGGGACTTGAACATGGGTCCCCCGCTCCAAATCCAGTGGTCTTTACTATCAGCGAACTATGTAATCAGGGCAGTGACCCTCATAGAAGAGATACTCTTCCTTGAGAAGAAAAGGCTAAATGGAATAATCTTTTGATGACTTCCTTCCCTCGTGAGAAAATTGCCTGGTAAATGTTTAAGACTCTAGGCGGATGGGCGTGATTTTTATTGGGGAAGAGGGACAAAGAGAAAAGCTGTTCTCCTCACCACCCAGAAAACCTTCTCCTTGTCTCCTTCCCATGGAAATGATGCTTTCCTTCCTTTCGTCTTTTTCAGACACTAGAGGAAGAGCTGTTTGGAAATAATGAAGAGAGCCCAGCCTTCAAGGAATTCTTGAGTCTGCTGGGAGATACCATCACACTACAGGATTTTAAAGGGTACATTTTATTTTATTTGTATTTATCTCATTTGGTTTAATAGCCTCTTCACTTCCCAATAAATACTTCCTCCGAGAGCTGTTCCTTGGAACAACAGGTTTTAAAAAGAGGAGATGGAGGGAAGGGGGGAGCTAGGTGGCTTAGTGGATTGAGAGCTAGGTCCAGGGATGGGAGGTCCTGGATTCAAATGTGGCCTCAGATGCTTCCTAGCTGTGTGACCCTGGGCAAGTCACTTAATCCCCATTGCCTAACCCTTAACACTCTTCTGCCTTGGAACCTTTCACAATACTGATTCTAAAACAGAAAGTAAGGATTTAAAAAGGGGGGTAGCAATTCAGCAAAATTAGTCAGCATGTATCAACTAAATCTGACAGCATGTGCCCTACTTGACACCCAGTGTCTCCCAACGCGAGAGAGAGAGAGAGAGAGAGAGAGAGAGAGAGAGAGAGAGAGAG
>NW_025357044.1:0-4476 GCF_016433145.1 Gracilinanus agilis
CATACAATATACAATAAATTATTTATTATATATTAATTACTACATATTAGTGTTATATATTATATATAACAAATAAATTATTATAATTATTATATAATATGCAATATATAATAAGTATTATTGTGTTTATTATTATTTTCATAATAATTTAGAGTCATACCATTTCGTTGTTTATTTCTGGCAGTGTGTAAGGGCTTTCACTGCTGCCCTCATCTAGCCTAGTCCCTTCCACTGTCCCTTTTGAGGTTTGTACTTTCGTTACTTCCTGGAGGTCCAATCACACAGTCCCACTAAAGCTGAATTCTCCACCTTCCCTCCAGTCTGCTTCTCATGACTTCAGCAGTCCAAGCTAGAGCACTGCCATCTCTGTATAAAAGAAAGATTTTTTTTTTATCCAATATGATCAGAATTAGCCTCTTAGACTATAATTCCTGGCGGAATGTAGAGAAAAAAGGGGGACCCCAAATCTGGAAGATAACTCTGTAATACAGATCAGAGGCCGTGCCCCATGCCCTCCCCTGCTCTATTGTGTTATTCCTGAAACCGTGGTCCTGGGAAAGGCATTCACCATCATTTACTGGTTCTACAACCCAGTACTTCCAGCGTTCTGCCACTGGCTTTCTATATTTGGAGTTCAACTTTCAGCGAAGCATTTTATTAAACAAAATGGTTTTCCAGGCCGATGACTCTGGACACAAGGCTCATTTTTCTTGGTAATGTGCACCATGGCTGTTCTCCGCAGCACTGGCAGAGAGGGAAATGGGTCTCGCGTTCCCTATCACTTCTTCCCTCAGTCAGACAGAATTTGTAGCTCCCAAAGAACATTTTCACAGATCAGCACGAGCTGATGACCTACCTCAAAAATATATTAAAACTTTCCCGTCCCCTCCCTTCCCCCATCCCACCCCGACATTCTGCATGTTGACCAAAAGACACAACTTGGCCTTGCATGCAGAAGTCTGGAAATAAGAGTCTTCCAAAAAGCTAAGAGTGATGATGAGGATGCTTCCACCTGCTCCCATCCAACAACTCAGTGAGCTATGCTGACTCCGTCTCCTTAATGCCTCCGGTCTCTGGACTCACTTTCTCCTGGCACTACGGGAGTTCAACCAATCAATCTACACACATTTGTTAAGCAATTACTGTATTCTAGACCCCGTGCTAAGTGTTCAGTGTACAAAGAAAGGCAGGAACCAATCCATATTCTCCAGGAGCTCATATTCCAGTGGGAGATACAACGTGTAAATAACTTATGTCCTTGCAAGATTATATCCAGAATAGATGAAAGGTAACCTTTCTCTCTCCTGCCTTTTGGTGCTTTACATTAACCTTCTCTCTCCTGGTTCTACTACCCATCTCACTGCTCCTTCTTGAAATCTTACATTTTAATGGTCCTCTCCCCATCTCTTTTATTTTTTTTTTTATTTTTACTTTTTTAAATCCTTACCTTCCATCTTGGAATCAATACTGGGTATTGGCTCCAAGACAGAAGAGTAGTAAGGGTAGGCAATGGGGGTCAAGTGACTTGCCCAGGGTCACACAGCTGGGAAGTATCTGAGGCCAGATTTGAACCCAGGACCTCCAGCCTCTGGGCCTGGCTCTCAATCCACTAAGCTACCCAGCTGCCCCCTCCCCATCTATCTCTTTAAAATTTTTTTTAAACCCTTGCCTTTTATTTTAGTAGCAATTCTTTTTTTAAGGGTGTTTTTTTAAACCTTTATCTTCTATCTTAGAACCAATATTGTATATTGGTTCCAAGACAGAAGAGTAGTAAAGGCTAGGCTATGAGGGTTAAGTGACTTGCCCAGGGTCACAGAGCAAGGAAGTATCTAAGACCAGATTTGAACCCAAATCCTCTTGACTCCGGGGTTGGTGATCCATCCACTGCCCTTCTAGTTGTGCCTCTGTCTCCATCTCTTCCATATTTCTGCTGTGGACACTCAGGTTTATAACCTTGGAGTCATCACTATTTGACTTTGGTAGCCCTTCCCAACATAGCCCCAACTAATTTTTCCTGCCTCATTATACATAACTATCTTTCTGCAGTTGATTGCGACTTAAGAGGTGCTATTTTTTTAATCAGGTAGAAAGTGGGATCAGATTAAGTGTAATTGTTTTTTTAGATGGCCTTAATTCCCCTCAGCTCTTCGTAGGCTAATTATTTCTTTTATTTTTGCAGTAAAAGTGAATCTTCCTAGGATGAAAGGTTTCCTTTATAAAAGAAAAACTTGATTTTTTTTCCTTAGTAAAAATTCCAACCAGAAGGATGAGATCAAAAGCGATTACCATTTTCTAAGCCAAAGGAAAATCTCTAAAGGGAGTGGAAATTATCTTGTGAGGACATTTCCCAAAATGGAAATGGGACAGTAAGCCGACTTGTCTGTCTGGCTCAGTTCTCATTTATCTAGCTAATGTGAACCAGTGTCTGATACTGTAATAAGAAAACTTTCCTGTAAACTTGAAAAACTACAGGCCTGAAGGAAAATATAAACCATGGAACTGACAAAGCTACAATTTAGGATGGACTATGTCCCAGGGCCAGAAAGAGTGGAGGATGATCCAATGGAGATCCAATTGGAGGATGATGGCCTTAGGAATCTTGGCCTTGAGTATCTGCCTGATAGAGAGCCTGCTGGCAGATTTCCCTGTTGCTGGCATTTCTTTGGGCTAATCTGAAGGTAATCTGAAGTGACTAGCTTTCCTGGCTCTTTCTCCTTGGGCTATGATTTCTGTGACCCAGTATAATAGTTAGCTTCTTCAAGTGCCTGCGCAGACTATTTTCCTGTAGTCAGGTCAAGTCAACAAGTATTTATTATGTACCTATTCTATTCAAGGCATTGTACTAAGTGCTGGGGAGGGAGAGAAAAAGGGAGAAATCTTTCCCTTCTCTCCAGTAGCTCTCTGTCTAATGAGGGAGACATGTATGTACAAATAAGCTATATGTAGGATAAAATAACGATAGTCAACAGAGAGAAGGCACTAGCATAAAAGGGGGATTGTGAAAGGCTTCTTATAAAAGGTAAGATTTTAGCTGGGAATTGAGGGAAGTCAGGAAGTGAAGATGAGGAGGAAAAGAATTCCAAGCATTGGGGCAGCCAGAGGAAACACCTCAGCTGGAGTTGGGAGATGGAGCATCTTGTTCAAGGAATAGGAAGGAAGTCAGTGTCACGGGATCCTACCTAGGGCTTGTGGAAGGGATTAAGGCCATGTTGGCGAACCTATGGCACGTGTGCTGGAGCATGCTGGAGAGGGCTGCTCCCTTCCTGCTCACCACAAGCACCTAAGGCAGTTTCTCATATGACCCACCCCTCTGCCCAGCAGCCCAATGGCAGCGCTTCCTCCCTCCCCTGTCTGGGGCTCATATGCAGCATGAGGGTTGCAGTTTGGGCACTCAGTCTCACCATCACTGGACTAAGGAATAATAAATCTAGAAAAGTAGGAAGGGATTAGATTATGCCAAGCAAAGGATTTTATGGAGTGATCCTCTGGGTATAAACACTCTATACAAAATATATATATATATTAATGGGAATAGAGCCAAAATGCAGGGGTTCCTACAAACACCTTTGACATTGGATTTTCAAGCTATTAACAATAGTTTCCAGTTCCCTTTCCAAGTTTATCCTTATTTTTTAACTTTTAGTACGAGGCAAGAGCTTCTTTCTATCTCTCTTAAACATCAGAAAACCCCATTTCTTTCTGTATGAGCTCTGTCAACCTGAAAAAACACAGAACCACCAAAGTAGTTAAAATAGAACATGTCTTTAGCCAGCACAAGGGAAACAATGGTCTTATGGCCACCACACAAAGTCAACATACAACACAAAGAGCCAACTTCTGGGACTCTGGGAACACTGTCTCTGGGAAAGACACCAATAATGGGAATTTCCACTGAGCTGTAGAACTCAGGGTCTTAATTTAGGGAGAAAAGGAAAGGAAGAACAACTGACTTGGCTGGGGAAAGATGATGTAGTCTGGAGGTTAGAATAATTGGGTGTGGCCTAGATACAATAAAAGCAACTAAGGCAAAAAGGGGATTGTATCTGCTAATCCTAATTAAAGTGGTCAATGGATATCTGAGGGTTTATTGTTCAGTCTGGAATAAACCTCCTAATCCTATCTAGGGTGATTAAAAGAGTACTTAAGTGTTTCATAAAACAAGATTGGTAGCCCCAAATCTACTTCTCATTTCCATTTACCAACTCGGGAGCAAACTACTGTTGGGTTCTTGTCCCATAATTAATCTGAACTAAGGCTTAATCTCTTTAGGCTGTCCTTGCTCTCCATGTTTCTTCTGCTTAGCATATAAAGCTGGAAGGATCCTTAGACATCATTTAGTCCATCATCCTCATTTGTATAGATGAGAACTAGAAAAGGGAAATGACTTGCCTAAATATACATGTAATATAATATATTATTGCCTAAATATATGTATAACATTATTGTTATATTATATTATGCATATAATATGATATG
>NW_025357045.1:0-4807 GCF_016433145.1 Gracilinanus agilis
GGGAGGGAGGGAGGGAGGGATACATTTTTTCAGGGAGTCAGTTGTTAAACCTTTACCAGCACACCCCTGCTCAGACAAAATATGTATTTTCGGGCAATGAGTACTTTTCCTTGTGAAGTTACAGATTCTCTCAGAGCTCTGCAGTTCTGATTTTGTGCCCAACCATACATCATTGGCTCCCTTAGCAGCAACAAGGACCCCAATGAGTCATGAGCACCAACCAAAACCGCTGCAGTTGTTTCATTAAACGTAGAATCATTGACTATCTATGACTGAGCAGGGCAGATGACATTGGGCTATCACTCTGGACATGCTTCTTCTGGATAACACGGGCTCCCTGATCTGTTGCTTAGATGCCAATGAATGCAGTCCCTTCAGTCCTTAGGTAAGACGGTGGTGGGGTCAGAACTGTGGCGCAGCCCATTTAAGGTTCTCTCTCTCCTCCCTCCTCCTTTACTGGCTCTTCTACCTCCTGGCCTGCTTCTTCAGCTCACCTTCTTCTGATCTCATTTCCCCCCAGCTCCCAGAGGCCACGGTCACTCCTAGGAGGGTCTATCTGCTGACATCAGACAGACCAGAGTTTCTGAGCAACCCACACACGGCCTTCCCAGGAAGCTTTCTCATGTCCTTCTTAGCTCACATCCTCCCCAGAGAAGGAGGGAGGAGACAGTTTCATGCATGTTTTCCCCTTCTAGATCGATGCGGCCAGCTTGCCGTGGAGCGCTGCAGACTGAAGGTGACCCTTCTCTGCATGAGGCTCTCCCCACCACGGGCAGTCAGACAGCTGACCAAGACCTCTGAGTACCAGCTCTGTTTCTGCGGGGATGTCCGGACGCCCCAGCTCAGGCACAGGCCCTCCTCCCAGCAGTGCACCAAGATGAGAATTGGGCAGAGGGAAAGGATGGTGCCTGGTGACGGCCGCAGGTCTTCCAGCCAGGTTCTCGGCAAATTGGCACTCCGCTGGCCCAGTCTGTGGGCTTGGGGAGAATTAAACATGGTCTTCCTTTTGGTTCTCTCACTGTGGATTTAGTCCACGTGGACTTCACTTTTTTATAAAGGAAAGACGCCCCGCTGAGCTGTGACTCTCAAAGGCCAGGGGCCTCCCCCAATCTGAGGCAAAGCAGAGGCAGCCCGGCTCCGGGGCCCAGAATGAAGAAGGCCAATGAGGAAAAACCCCAGATGGAGTCTGAGAAACCCTTTCAACATCTCCCAAGCTGCGAGGCTGGTCCATGGGCCAAGCTGGCTTCCCTCCGTCCTCTCAAGGCTTTGTCAAAGGGAGGCTCACCAAGGAGGGAGGAGGGAGGCTCTCTGTGAATGGCGCTGACGTTTTAGAGGTGGAGAGGAAGCTCTGCAGAAGAAAAGAAGCGGCCATTCACAGAGAGCCAGAAATCCGGTCCAGTGAGTCGGGGAGTGCGCCCCGGCCTCCCTGAGAATTCTGCACTAGCTGCCTGGCCTCCTTGGCCCACATCTGCCAGGCTCAGGCTCTGGAGGCCTCCCTCCCCCAGGAATTGCTTTCTCTCCAAGGGGCACTTAATTGTCAATCACATACTGCTTCCTGCAGTGGAGGAAGAGCTCCCCTTGGGGCGGGCTCTATTTGCTTTGGGGTTGGGGATGGGATGGCCTTTAATATGTTGGTGTGGAATAAATGCTGGTGTTGGACTGCACTGAACTGGCCCTTGTGGGGAACTCTGGGAGGGGAAATTTCCTTCCTGAGGCAGACTGTTGCCCACCTGCATGGGGCAGCCCCAGGATAAGTTCTGCCTCTCCCCAACCCCCAACAGTCAGGTGGGGCTTTGCACAATTTGGCACCGTCCAGACCGCGACGTTCACAGAGCTAACATAGGACACATAAGCTGTCCTTTGAGGGCTTCCAGAGGGAGGCAAGTACTCCATCGAGGGGGACCCTTGTCCCCAGGAGGAAACTGAGGTTCATAGAGCTGTCACAAAGTTAGGACTGTGATAACTGGACTAAGTCTACACTGCCCATCTTTAGATTTAATCACCAAAGGTGAGAACATCTCTGATTCTGGGAGGTCCATAACCCGCGTGTGCTAGAGTGGGTGACGAATCAGAATCAACTGACTGCCCCCCCGGCGTCCTAAGAGAAGCCTCTGTTGTTGAGCGACCCCTTTAAAAGGAGAAGGTTTTCTGCTGGAGATGGTCTTCTGGTGAAGAGGGCTGGTGGTGAAGGAGCACTTCAGGGTCTTCTAGTTTTCCTGGTCCGTGGAGGAGTGCTGGCTGGAACGCGGAGACCTTGGTGAGGGCTTCCAATATCTTCTTTACAAGTCCACGTGGTGAGTTTAAAGACTGAATCTTCCTGAGCTTCTCTTAAGGAACTTCCCTTTAATAGACTCTGGCCTCTGGCCCTCTGACTCTCGGCCGAGGGTTAATTAGTTCTACCTGGATTAATTAGAGGATCGTAATAATTTACCTACAGTGTTAGATTCTTATTTCCTTATTTCTCTCTCTTCTCAATGTAAATAAACTTTCATAAAAGTCAATTTTGATTTGAGATTATTCTTAATTGAGGATTGATAATTGTTCAGTCCTCTGGCAACCATCTTTTAATATATCGAACCCCCAAAAAACCCCTTTTTCCTCTTTACAAGACATAGCAGAGGTTCTAACTCAAACCCGAGTCCTCCTGACTCCAAACCTAACACTTCATCCACTCTAGGAGCTGGAGAAAGCTGGGCAAAGCTGGGCAAAGCCCTGGCCTGGATCAAGGAAGACCTGGGTTCAAATCCAGCCCACACCAGACCCAGAACAAGACAGCCAGTCAGTCAGTCCATAAACATTTGTGAAGTTCCCACTATGGGGCAGGCCCTGTGCTAAGCTCTGGGGGTATAAAAAGAGGCAGAAGACAGTCTGCTCCCTGAAGGCGATCACAAGCTCACCCATGAAATTGTCTGCCTCAGTTTCTCCATCTGCAAGGGGGGAATAATAATCACCTCCCAGGATGGCTGGAAGGACAAAACGAGCTCAGACGGCTGAAGAGCTTGGCGCTCCTCAAGCACAGCCTGAAGACTATCCGCTCTTCTTCGGTGCCTCCCTCATCCATCCTCCGTTCCGTTAGATGCACCATGGCTAAAAGAGGTGGATGTTGTGCGTGCTGTGTGCAGTGCAGTATCTGACACACACGTGTGGTGTGTGACATGTTACATGTCACAGAGGGACCATCGCACATGCTGTGTTGTTGTATGTCCTGACGGGGTCCTACATGGCCCACGGTGTGGAGGGCACATTCTACAGTGGTTGTGCAGCGCCTGGATCACGTCCAGTGCGTGTCACCGAAGAGAGGACCCGGCGTGTGACGTGAATGCTCCACGTGTCGCGTGTGATGTACGTGTGTGGCACAGGACAGGGCGTGATGGAGCACGATGGGCTGCAGGCTCTACAGTATTATGCACATCACATGTATGTAGCATGTTCATGTAACAGGATGGGCTGTGGGCGCTGTAGGTGGCATGTGCATTCCACGTAGTCTAGACCTCCCCTTCTGTGGGTGCTGCTTGTTGTTCAGCCACTGCTCGTGGCTCCATCTCCCATTTTCTTGGCCATGTCCTTCACCAGGTCCTTTTACAGATGAGGAAACTGAGGCAAGCAAGGCTGGGACTTGCCCAGGGTCACCCAGCTAGAAAGTGTCTCAGGCCAGATTTGAACTCAAGTTTTCTGACTGCAGGCCGAGTCTCCTCGCCACCACGCCGGCCTGCTGCCATGTCCGATACACATCCATGGAGCCACTCCTGCGTGACGATCTCCTGACCCAGAAGGGAAGCCCTCTGCAGGCTTAGACCAGAGGAGGCTGACAGAGATCCCTCCCCCTTTCCCCAGGCCCCAGCCTGGAGAAGCGCAGGCCAGATGGGGCTAATTCATTTTTCTTATTGGGAATGGGAAGTCGGGGGAGGGAGGGGGCAGCTCTCTATCAGCTGGTTCACTCCAAGAACGCTTCCTGGCCTTGGGAACAACCGGACCAAACCACAGAAAAATGACCAAAAAATCGGCCTAAACCAGGGGCTGCAGAGGCAGAAGTCTCGAGTGCCATCGGTAAACCCGCAGTTCCTTGGAAGCCACCAGGGAAGGCTCAGCCCAGGACAGGCCCCAATCCCGCATCTCTCAGGTGCCCGCTGGCTCGGCCCGCAGGTCCTGGGCTCTGCTGGGCTCTCTGGAGGGCCCATCTAAGGCAGGAGCCAAAAAGCACATTCTGTGACTCGTCTTTCATAACCAAATCCTTTGAAAGTGGGGGAGGAGAAGCCGAGCTCGGCTTCCTCCAGGAAAACAGGGACCACACTGGAAGCTCCATCTGGAATCGAACACGCCACGTCTGACTAAGGCAGCCCCCAAAGAAGCCACGTTTCTCCCCTCATTTGGAAATACTTCTCCAGCCACTGGGGAAAGCTTTCATCTCTTCGGTTCTCCTTGAACAAAGAACAGGTTCGAACTGGCAGGGAGATCCGAGGCCTGACACAGACAAGGATGGGAGTCAGAGAAGAGAGAACTGCAAACGATGAGCACCGGATGGCTAAGTCTCTTTCTTGATGATTCCGTCTATTTTTTTTTTCCTGGGCAAAAGGCTGACGGTATCAATCACTCCCAGCTGAGCATCCATCACATGCTAAGAAGCCCCTTCTGGTGAATGACTTTCTCTGCTGTTGAGCAGAAGCTGACCCTAATTTGTGGCCTCTAAACATGTTAACACATGTTCAAGGACCATATCAGTCCCCAAGAACTAGGGTGGGAAGGAGGAAAAGAAGGAAGGAAGGAAGGAAGGAAGGAAGGAAGGAAGGAAGGAAGGAAGGAAGGAAGG
>NW_025357046.1:0-3621 GCF_016433145.1 Gracilinanus agilis
CCCCCCCCTCTCTCTCTCCATCTCCTCTCTTCTTTATCTCTCTTCCCTCTCATTTGTACTTATTTATATGTTATTATGTCATTAGAGCATGAGCTCCTTGAGGGCAGGCATCAGTTTTGCCTTTTGATATCCCCCAGCACGTAGTAGCATGAGAGGAATATATTAAAGACTTGACAAATGCTTGTTGACTGCCTGTTAAGCATATTCCCTTGCAATTGAGATACACATCCTAGAGCCTCTGTTCCATCCTGGAAGGAGGCACATTTAAAGGGAAAGTTGGCTTTGAGACTCTGGAAGAGCCTGTTTGAGTTCATTGTTGCTTATTAAAAAAATGAGCCTTAGATTCCTTCCAAAGAAAAAAGCACAACGGAAACAACCTAGATAGAGACAATATAATAGATAATGGAGCTGGGGATAATTCATGTTTTAACAAGGAGATTTATCTCTTTCCTGAAGGCTATCATCAGTTTACCAAAGGAATGGTGTCTGTGGAAAATACAAAGGAGATAAAAACAAAACATTTTCCCAACACTATGAGGCAATTCAATTTCCAGTGAGGCAAGTCGATAATTAACAACTCATTACTAACTTAAATACATGGATTCATTTGGCTGACTGAAAACCACATTCCAATTCATATAAGACAAAATAAAACGGAATTTAAAAAACATTTTCTTGCCTCGCATTCCATCCCTACTCTCTCAAAACAAGAAAGCGAAGCCAAATATAATTAGCCCAGACTACAGGATGATGACCCTGTGATGTCTTCATAAGAGGCAAGTTTCAGGAGTTATTGAACCACAGCTATCTTGCTATCTAGTTTTTGGCATTGTATTACCAAAATGCTTTATAATTAAATCAAATCCCACTTTCTCAGTTTAACCATTAACCAATTCAGGATTCAGATTGGGTTCCACTCTGATGTAGCTTGTCTAGTGGAAGATCATGGCATCACTCTAATTTGATTGGACTCTGGAGTTGAGTTTGGAGAGGAATTAAATAAGTAGAAAGTATTGGAAAGAGTATGATTCAGGATAGGGTAAGTAAAGTTGGATATGAGCAAATAAGACAGACACTGATAAGAATCCAGCAGAAACAGAGTGTTCACAGTAGAATAGTTCTTAAATTGGGCCTCCATACTTTCATGCTCAAGTGAGTGGAAGAGGAATGTTTTTGTTAGTAGAATCTCCAAATTCATTAAAAACAAATAATCTCCTCAGACTGAAATAGTCTAAGGTCAGAGCCTAAAAAAAAAAGATCAGTCTTTAGAGAATTTCAATTTTTAGAGCATATCAAGGAATGCCTTGATAATTGACCTAAGAATTCTGTAACTTTCTTTTCTTTTCTCTCTCTTCTAGTCATTCCCTTGTGTTTGTACCCATGTCTCCACTTCCTTTTTGCTAGCGAAGTGGTAATAATATAGGAAAATTTATCTTCTAAATATATTCAGATAATATCCTTAACAATATTAAATAAATTACCTTCCTAGGCACTGAAACAACAAGCATTTTAAGCACCTACTATGTGCCAGTCATTGTGCTGAGGCCATCTACTACTTTACATCAGAAACATCAAACTTGGCCTAAGAGATTAAAATATACTTGAGAAATGTTTAATAAGATAAATAAAAAGATGTCATAACATAGATATTATTAATTTGTGTTTTTCTAAGCCAATATGGGACCAGCAGTGATGTTTCTATTTGAGTTTGACATCATTAAATTCTACATAGACAGTCATCTTCCACTATATTTTAGCTTGAAAGTTCTTAACCTTTTTGGATGTGTGTGTATGCATCATGGACTCCATTGGCTGCCTGCTGAAGCCTATGGGGCCCTTCTCAGAATAATATTTTGAAATGAATAAAATAAAATACATAAGATTATGAAATCAAAATATGAAAATAAAACCCCAAGAAGGACATAAGCCCTAATTTAAGGACCATATTCTGGTTTGAACACTCTGTTTCTGCTAGATTCTTATCACTGTCTGCCTTATTTATTCATACCCAACTTTGATTACTCTCTTTCTTCCTCCTGGATTATACTCTTTCCAATCTTTTCTGCTTATCTAATTCTTTTCCATATCTTTAAGGACCAAATGATTTCCCATTTTCTTTAAGAAGCCTTCCTTATCTGCTCCAGACCTTTGTGGGCTGAAGCCAATTCTTACATGCTTCCAGAGCTAATTGTTAAATCTCAGTGTGAGCATCTAACACCTCAGAAATACCCCAAATCCTACAAATCAGGGCTTGATCCTTTGTTTTGCTGATCATCAAGACTTAAGAAAGTGATGGACAGCTAAGTGGTCCCAATGGAGAGAGAGTTGACCTAAAGTCAGTAAGACCTGACTTCAAATCCAACTTCAGACACTTACTAACTGCATGTCCTTGAGTAAGTCATTTAACTGCTTCAGTTTCCTCATCTGTAAAATGAGTTGAAGAAGGAAATGGCAAACCACTTTAGTCTCTTTGCCAAGAAAACTCCAAACAGGGCCACAAAGAATAGAACATGTTTGAAATGATTGACCACCACCACTACCAAAGAAAGTGATGAAGAGAATGTTAGTAATATAGTTTAAACTTAAAAGTGTGTCACGAATATGTTCTTTGCTGCCTCTTCTGCCCCCAGCCAGTTGTTAAACATTTATCAGCACCCTGCGGTTGCAGCCCACACTGACCTTCTTTTCTGAACTCACTGTGTCATTTGCTTTGGCACTTGCTCGTATTTTGTTCTTATTTTAGGAAGTAAGTGGGATGCCAAAGGAATTGTCTCTGATGTGTATGATTTTTCTTCCCCAACTACACAAAAGTTGGAAGGGACTTTAGAAGAAGGAAGTCAACAGGCATTTATCAGGTAACCACTATTTGTCTGACACTGTGCTAAATGATGGGAATACAAATACTAGGAAAAAGAAAAATAATTCCTGCCCTCAAGAAGCTTCTACTCTAATGGGGAAGAAAAGCAATAATTGGGAGTTGAAAAGCTTGGTTGGGGAAGAGGAGAAGTGGTTATGAAGTCTGGAGAGTTAGAAACAAAAGGTTGGGCAGGGCAATGAAGTATGGAGCACCCCTATTGTTTTCCCTCAAATACAGACATCTTGAAAGGAATGGGAGAAGGAGGCCAGCATAGCAGCAGAATGTGCCAGGATGAAAAGTCACAGTAATTGAGGGAAATTTCAACATCTGGTCTTTGAAATCCTCCTGGAAGGGATCCCCAGGGCAGAAACTAATTTGATCATTCCCTTTTCCTGATTGGACTGTTTCCATTTGGATTTCACTCTTTATATTATTAAAATATTTAAGCAATTAGTCTCCATTCCTTCAATTCAATTAATTTCCAATCAATCAATATTTATTTAACTCTTCCAATATACTCAGCCCTGTGTTAGAGGTTGCAGAGTATATAGAAGACTACAGTGAGCACTCTGGATAGTTACTAAACTCAGGTCTCCTTAGATAATTGTGAAATAAATATCAGATACAGACTGTTTTTCTATCATCTCTATATTGTCTGTGCAACAACATTGTTTTAGAGGGCAGTGAGACTTCCTTTAGCCCCACATAAGTGTATTTTTATTTAATTTATTATAAATTATATATAATTACAAATAATTACATAT
>NW_025357047.1:0-1387 GCF_016433145.1 Gracilinanus agilis
CTTTTATCTGGGAGAAATATTAGGGCTTAGCCTTCAGCAAGAATAGTTAGTTGAAGTAGAGAAGGCTCTCCACCTTTTTTTGTATTATGTACCCTTTTGACAGTCTGGTAAAACTTTCAAACCATTTCTCAGAATGATGTTTTAAAATCATAAAATTCACACGTTTGCAAAAAGCCCAACTGTATTGAAATATAGTTATTAAAATATTTTTTATAGTTCAGGCAGAATTTCAACTCAGATATTCCTTTAAAAAATTCTTACCTTCTGTCTTAATATTGATACAAAGTATTAGTTAAAAGACAGAAGAGTGGTAATGGCTAGGCAACTAGGGATAAGTGACTTGCCCAGGGCCACACAGTTAACAAGCTCAATCTTTCCCTCTATAGGATGGAAAGGATTATTCATTTAGAACCAAAAGGGTTAACTTCAATTCTAGTACTCTTTCTTTTTAAAGATGTGGAAACTGAAGACTAAAGAGGTTAAAGGAAGTCACACAGTACTAAGTGAGAGATATGATTTGAATCCAAAGTCTTCTGTCTCCATATTTAATGGCACCATGCTTATTTTCTAAGTTACTATTTAGGTAACCTACTTCCCCTTCATACATTCTGTCTTTCATCCCCATGACCCCCCTCCCTAAAGTAGAGGTCTCAAGGAGGTGGTCATATTTTACCTGTCAAAGTTAATATTTTCAGTGGTATACGATTGTAGAAGAAAAAAGGATAAATCTAAAATTAATTGGACCAGACTAAATATCTTTTTTTCAGTGACACTTTTCCACAATTACTTCCTTACATCTCTTTTCAAATACCTAATAAAGAATGAAAAGGCAATAGCTTATGTAAATAAATTTCCATTTTTTTATTAAGTCCTGTGAGACTCATTTTACTCCTTTCCTAAAACACTCTTATCCCACCCTCAAAAAAACAAGAAAAAACAAAAAACACATTGAAACAACCATATATAATAATCCTCTACAAATTCCAGCAATAATAGGTTGAGGTTTTAGTTAAGTACCAAAACATTTAGTTGTAAATTGTGTGGGAACAAGATGAGATGTATGTTGGATAGAATATCAGAAAAAGTTGAAATACTTTAGTTTGGAGAAGCTAGGTAGCTCAGTAAATAAAGAGTCAAGCCTAGAGACAATAGTTCCTCAGTTCAAATGTGACCTCAGACACTAACCAACTGTGTGGCCCTGGGCAAGTCACTTAACCCTAGTTGCCTAGCCCTTACCAGTCTTCTGTCTTTTAACTAATACTTTGTATCAATATTAAGACACAAGGTAAGACTTTTTTAAAGAAATATCTGAGTTGGAATTCTGCCTCTGTGACCTTGAGCATATTAGACAACTTTTCACAGCCTTGGTTTGGGAAAAAGGGGGGGG
>NW_025357048.1:0-3962 GCF_016433145.1 Gracilinanus agilis
ACATATATATATATACACATATATATATATATAAATTTTTTTCAGTTATATATGGAAACAATTTTTAACATTAAATTGAGTCCCAGATTCTCTCCCTCCTTTCCTCTCTCCTCCTTGAGAAGGTAAATTATTTGATACAGATTACATATGTGTAGTCATGCAAAACATATTTCCATATTAGCCATATTGTGAAAGAAAACACAGACCCAAAAAGAAAAAAAAACCAAGAAAAATGAAGAAAACATTTTAAAATACACTTTAATCTCCTTTGGTTCTTTCTCTGGAGATGGATGGTACTTTTCATCATAAGTTCTTCAGAATTTTCTTAGATCATTCATTGTATTTCTGAGACCATTTCCCAACATTGCTATTACTCTGTGTAATGTTCTCCTGGTTCTCCTTACTTCATTCTATATCAGTTCATATAGGTCCTCCCAGGTTTTTCTGAAACTATCCTGCTTATCATTTAGTATTCCATCACAATCATATACTACCACTTGTTAAGCCATTCCCCAATTGATGGTCATCCCTTCAAATCCCAATTCTTTGCCACTACCAAAAGAGCTATTATAAATATGTTTGTACATATAGGTCCTTCTCCTTTTTCCTTTATCTCTTTGAAATATTGCTGAGTCAAAGGGTATGTATCCTTTTATAGGCCTTTGGACATAGTTCCAACTCTCTAGACTAGTTGAATCAGTTCACAACTCCATACTTATTTCCTTTCTATGAACTGTGGGAACTTGTGGTTCTCAGATTTCACTCTTATACCCTAAAAATCTAGATGACCAAGAGAAATATCTGAAGTCATTGAATCCAACTAGAAGCACTTCCCTTTTTTCTTACATTTTCACTATATTAAATAAATTATATGATTATAGTATATTGCATGTTTAAATCCTGTGAATGTGAGGGGTTGAGATATAGTCTACAGAACTAGAGATTTCATATTTTGAATTTTTTGAGAATTATATTCCGTACGGTCTCTTAGCTAAATTATGAATGCCATTAATGTGGGTTTAGGCAGGTTTGTTGTTGTTGTTTTTAGTTATTTCCAACTCTTCGTGACCCCACTTGAGGTTTTCTTGACAAAGTTACCAGAATGGTTTGCCACTTGCTTCTCCAACACATTTTATAGATGAGGAAACTAATGTTAACAAGGTAAAATGACTTGCCCAGGATTACACAGCTAGTAATTGTCTGAGGTCAAATTTGACATGACTCTAGACCTGGCACTCTATGTACTATGGTAGCACCTAGTACCACCAGAAGTCTAGAGCCTTTGGGAAGCTATCTCTATTGTTCACTAGAAAGAAACTGGGATGACTTGCCTGCCAGGGGCCTCAAGGACAGCTGTCTTAGTGGACTTCTCATTTACTGTACTCCCACAATGGCATTGTTATCCTGTATGCTTAAGTAAGGCAACATGCTAGCTTATATGAACTGCTTACACTGCAGAGAAAATACTATCATGCCCCAAGTATATGTGGAACACCTAGATGTTACAGAAGCAAAAAACTATTCAGCAAACAAGCTAAAGCAATATATTTGGAAAATTAATTATTATGATCAAACTAGATTTCTGCCAAGGATGCAGGGATGATTCAACCTTAGGAAAATAATAATAACTTGTCATATAAATAGCAACACCAATGTTTTCATGTTAAAAATATTTAAACATATTCATGTTAAAAACATTTAAAAGGACATATTCAGAATATCCTTTTCTTAATATACATAAAAGCATTTATCTAAAACCAAGAGAAAGCACTATCTGTAATGGAAGAATATTGGAAGCTTTCCCAGTGAGTTCAGGAATGATGAAAGGATTCCTCCCTCTACCTTTATTTAACATAAACTCCTTTATAGAATTAAGAAGAAGGAAAACATTTAAGGAAATAAACTGACACAGAAGGTAACATTATCCCTTATTGCAGAAAATGTAGTGTCAGTGTAGTTTTGATTCTTTAGAGTTTTCTGATTGAGATAATATCTTTAGTAAAGTACCAGGATAGAAAAATCTACACAAATAAGCACTATTTTGAGGGCAGAGTCAAGATGACAGAGTAGCAGGAAAAAGTACTGTGAGCTCCCACTCCCCAAACTCCTCCAAATGGATCTATAAAATGTACTAGATTGAATCTCTTTGGGGAAATCTAAGAAAAAGTTACAATGAATCATTTTCTAACTCAGTTCTGTATAAGGAAACAGAGTGTTCTTTAGATGCTGGGAATAAATCTGAGCAGCAACACTCCTTTGAAGGAAGAAGCTGTGCACCTGGGCAAGATGATATCTTAGATTCATACTAGGGCTCTATGGCCTTATACATGTTTAGAACAGGGATCAACTGGCTGTTTTGTTGCTCACTACTTAGTTCCATATTTCATATCCAGGGAGAACTGAAGAGCCCTGGGCCTAGGGGTAACATTCTGTTGTGAGGAATTTCTCTCTCTGTACAGGCTTTAGGCTGTTTTTTGGGCTTGGGCTTCAGGAGCAGAGCAGGGTCTAATTCAAGCTTCTAGTTTAGTTGGAAGCCTGCACAAAAATAACCAGAGCAAGAACACCAGACCAAAGGGGAGCCTGCACTTCTATCAGCAGAGCTTCCTACCTACAGAAGACTGAATACATCCATTAGCAATCTACTGTTATTCAGACCCAAACCCAGGTCAGGAACTTGTAGAACTCAGAACAGGGAGAGAGCAATTAGAATTTGCCCTGGATCTGACCATATTAAGTACACTGAAATCTTGCAGGTCTCCAGCTTGGCCTGTCACTGAGAGTCTGGAATTCCCCTCAAAGCAGTAATAGGACCATCCTAGAACTTCTCTCCAGAAGTGCCTCAGAGTCTAGCCCTAATATCAAGCCCAAAGTTAGGAAATAGTCTGGCAGAATGATGACACAAAACAAAACAAAAAGTAATCCCATCTTAAAAAAACTACTGTGGTGACAGGACTGCTCAAGATACAAAACAAGAAGAGAATGATTCCAAAAAAACAAACAAAAAAACTTCCAAGAAATATACAGCCTGGGCACATATCAAATTAGAATTCCTGGAAGAGATGTAAAAGACTTTTTTTTAATTAATATTTATATTTTAGAAAAGTTAACATGGTTACAAAATTTATGCTCTTACTTTCCCCTTCACCCGCGACCTTCACCCTCCCCTGGCCAATATGCATTTCCACTGGTTTTAACATGTGTCATTAATCAAGACCTATTTCCAAATTGTTGATAGTTGCATTGGTGTGGTACTTTCTATCCCCTATCATGTCCTCATCATCCCATGTATTCAAGCAGTTGATTTTCTTCTGTGTTTCCTCTCCTGCTGTTCTTCCTCTGAATGTGGGTAGCATTCTTTTCCATAAATCCCTCAGAATTGTCCTGGGTCATTGCATTGCTGCTAGTACAGAAGTCCATTGTATTCGATTTTACCATAGTATATCAGTCTCTGTGTACAGTGTTCTTCTGGCTCTGCTCCTTTCACTTTGCATCAATTCCTAGAGGTCTTTCCAATTCACATGGAATTCCTCCGGTTTATTATTCCTTTTAGCACAATAGTATTCCATCACCAGCATATACCACAGTTTGTTCAGCCATTCCCCAATTGAAGGGCATACCCTCGTTTTCCAGTTTTTTGCCACCACAAAAAGCGCAGCTATAAATATTTTCGTACAAGTCTGTTTATCTATGATCTCTTTGGGGTAAAAGCCCAACAATGGTATGGCTGGATCAAAGGGCAGGCATTCTTTTATAGCCCTTTGAGCATAGATCCAAATTGCCATCCAGAATGGTTGGATCAGTTCACAGCTCCACCAGCAATGCATTACTGTCCCAATTTTGCCACATCCCCTCCAACATTCATTACTCTCCCCTTCTTTCATTTTAGCCAATCTGCTAGGTGTGAGGTTATACCTCAGTTGTTTTGATTTGCATTTCTCTAATTATTAGAGATTTAGAACACT
>NW_025357049.1:0-6260 GCF_016433145.1 Gracilinanus agilis
TATATATATAATAAAATATTAAATATTATATTAGAAACACAGCTGACCTGGAAAATAGATCCAGGAGAGATAATTAAAGAATTGTTGGATTACCTGAAAGCCATGATCAAATAAACAGCTTAGAAATTATTTTTTCAAGAAATTATCAAGGAAAATTGCCGTGATATTCTAGAATTAGGGGGCAAAAGAGATATTGAAAGAATCAACCAATCGCAGCCTGAAACAGATCCCAAAAAGATAAATCCCCAAAATAATATAGCCAAATATTATAAGGAGCCAAAAAGAAACAATTCAAATATTTCAGTCATATTTAGGATAAAACAAGATTTAGTGGCTTCTATATTAAAGGATTGGAAGCCAGGAATATGCTATTCTATACAATAAAAGAGCTAGGACTTCAACCAAGAATCATTTACCTAGCAAAAATGAGCATAATCTTTAATGGGAAAAATGAGTAATCAATGAAATGGAGGACTTTCCCAGTAAAAACATTCCCAGTAAAAAGATCAGAGCTGAATGGAAAATTTGACTCTCATATAAAAGACTCAAGAGAAGCATGTAAAGGTAAACATGAATGAGAAATCAAAAGACATTCAATAAGGTTAAACTGTGCACATACCTACATGGGAAGATGATTCTTGTAACTCCAAAGAATTTTATCATTATTAGGACATTTAGGAGGATTATATATAGAGGGCAAGGCTATGAGTTGAATATGAATAGATGATATAAAATTAAATTAAATTAAGTCCATGAGAAAAAAAGGAATGCATTGGGAGGAGGGGGAAGGAAAAAATATAATGCAGTAAGTTATCTCACATAAAAGAGGCATGAAAGAGAATTTATAGTAGATGGTAAAATAGAGGAGGTAAGAGGAAAGCATGTGAACCTTACTCTTATCAAAATTGGTTCAACAAAGAAAGAATATACAAAATCAATAGGGTATAGAAATTTATCTTACCCTACAGGAAAGTAAGAGGGGAAGGAGATAAGAGAAGTGTTACTAATAGAAAAGAGAGCAAATTAGGGGAGTGATGGTCAGAAACTAAATGGGGAGAAATAAGATGGAGAGTAATACATAGCAATCATAATGGTTCAATTTTTTACAAGTCTCTCTAATAAAGGATTCATTTTTCAAATATGTAGAGACATTAGTCAAATATGTAAAAATACAAGTCATTCTCCAATTGATAAATGATCAAAGGATATAAACAGGCAAAATAATTAAAGTTATCTTTAGTCATTATTACTTAGAGAAATGCAAATTAAAACAACTCTGAGCTACCAACCTACACATTTCAGATTGGCTATTATGACAGAAAAGGAAAATGACAAAATTTGGAGATGTGGGAAAATTGACACACAAAAACACTGTTCGGGTAGTTGTGAACTTATTCAATCATTCTAGAGAACAATTTGGACCTATACCCAAAGTGCTTTAAAACAGTACCTATCTTTTGACCCAGAAATACCATTATTAGGTATTTATCCCAAAGAGATAAAAAAAAACAAAAAGGGGAAGGACATGAATATACAAAAGCATTTAAAACAGTGCTTTTTGTAGGGGCAAAGAACTAGAAAGTGAGGGGATGCTCATCATTGGGGAATGGCTGATTAAGTTGTAGAATTTGATTATAATAGAATATCATTGTGCTTTTAAAAAATGACAAGCTCTTGAGGATCTCAAAAAACCTGGAAAGACTTACACAAACTGAACGAGAGTGCTATAACAAATTTGCTATGGGGTACCCCGGGGCAGGTTACTATTAAGGTATTTAATATATCTGTCTTTTGTCATATTTGCCAACTTTGTGGCCAAACTGCAAAACTTTAGAGTTACTTTAATTTTAATTTCTCTTATTATTAGTGATTAGAATAATTTTTCATATGGTTGTTAATAGTTTTCAATTCTGTAAGAATGGTTTATATCTTTTTCTAACACAAACATATACACTGGGGAATTGTGCTTGGTCTCAAAATATTTGTGTGAATTTCATACATAATTTTGATGAGTCTTTATTAAAGATACCTGATACATTTTCCATATTATCTATCATGGGGAATATGTTTTGTTTATGAAAATTGCTTTTCATTGTGATGTAGTCTGACTTATTTAGTTCACCCTTTCTTACCTCTTCTACTTGCATAGTTAAGAAATCTCTCCCTTAAGCATTCTTATGAAAGGTTGCTACATCCATTTTTATCCATTCCTTCATTTTATTTTATTTTTTATGGTGTGAATGCTCATATTTAGCTTGCATCTTCTTTTGGAACTTATTCTGGTACTTGGTATAAGAAGCTGATTTAAATAAACTTTTTCCCCCTAGACTGCTTTCCAGTCAGTTTTCCCAGAAATTCTTGTCAAGTAGAGAGTCTGTCCCCAAAATGCCACTAGTAAATTTTTGGCTGAGGAGTAAAATGACTATATTATGCAGAAAGAAGAAATTAGCAGAAGGAAAGGGAAGGGAAAGGAATAATCATTTATATGGTGCTTTCTATGTCTATTATTTAATTTGATTCTCATAACAACGATATGGGTGCTATTATCCCTATTTTACAGTTGAAAAAACAGACAAGAAGTGGTGAAGTGATTTGCCTAATCACACATCTAGTAAGTCTTTGATTCTGGATTTGAACTCAGGTCTTCATGACTCCAGGCTTAGGACTCTATCCATCATACCTGAGTTCAAATCCTGCTACAGACATTTATTTAAAATGTGGCTATTAAATGCTGTCTTTTGTCATTGATACATCTTAAAGAAGAAGGTGGAACTACCTTAGAGTCTTTCATTTATAAATTGTTTGGTCATTGTCCATCATTTGAAAGGCATTCTTCATTAAGTCTGAGGTTTAAAGAGTAATTAATACTACAAGAAAATTTAGTGGGTAGTTCCCAATACTCTCTGCCAATCAAAAGGACCCTGGAATCCACTTGATCCTAATCATTCAACATACTAGTTCTTCCTTTGTTGGGATTCAAACCCCCTTGATCTTTAGTTCATAGTTTTCAGTCTTAGCTGTCCTATATTTGCCCTTTCATTGATTGATTCCTCTGTCACATAATTTATCTCATCAGTTTACCTTCTTTACTTCATTTGTCACCTAAACTGACCCCTCTCTTTCTTGACCCTATCATACTACCACATAATGATATGTAAATAGTATTTACTATCACTCACTGCAGTGAATTCAGGATTTCCCCAGTCATTCAAACTAAGTATTCCAGAATATAATAATTACTCAAATTCTCTACTACTTTCTGGGTGAGTTGCAGACCAAGTTAACTCTTTACTCTGGTAGAGTTCTGAAATGTGCAAAAATGATTATCTCTATGTATCAAGAATGTTATATTCAACTTAATGAAAATAATCTTTAATAAGTTAAAGTTTCATAAAGTTGATATAATGAAAGAGATAAAAATGATGAGATAGAGTTAAGTATTATCTTCAGGGTTCATAATTTTGATTGGTCATAGTCTGAAAGGCATTTTATAGATCATCTCTTCTAGAGGCAGTGTAAAATAATGTAAAGTGCTACATTTGGAATCAAAGGATTTTGTTTAGAATCCAGTCTTTGGTACTAACTACCTGTAGGACCCAGGGTAAAACATAACCTCCCTGAACTTCATTTTACTAAATTTAAAAATGCAGATCCAGATGAAATTTTTTCATTTTATACATTAGGAAACTGAGACCAAGAAAAATCAAGTGGGTTGCTTAGGTAATAAGAGCCAGAGCTCAAATTGAAACCTAGTAGAAATTTAAAACCCTTGCTCTTTCTTTAAAACAAAAAAAAGTATTATTTAACATTGCTTTTTAAAAGTTTTGAGTTCCAAATTCTCTCCCTTCTTCCAGCTCCCTCTACCCATTGAGAAAGTAAGCAATGTCATATCAGTTATACATGTGAAATCATGCAAAAACATATTTCCAAATTATTCATGTAAAAAAGCAAGGAAAATAAAGGGGAAAATTGTATTGCAGTTTGCACTCAGAGTTGATTAGTTATGTTTCAGACAGATAACATTTTTCATTATGAGTCTTTTGGAATTATCTTGAATCATTGTACTAATAGCAGTAGCTAAGTCTGACACAATTTATTCTCCTTACAATATTGCTGTTATTTTGTACAATGATCTCTTGGTTCTGTTCACTCCACTTTGCTTGTGTTCATCTGTCGGCTCAAATTTTTCTCTTGGAAACCATACTGCTTGTCGTTTCTTATAGCACAATAGCATTCCATCACAATCATATATCCCAAATGTTGAATCATATCCCAATTGATCGTCATTCCTTCAATTTACTGTTCTTTGCCAACATAAAAAGAGCTACAAGAATTTTTGTAAAAATCGGTCCTTGTCCCTATTTTTTGTTCTTTTTGGGATGCATACCTAATAGTGGTATAGTTGGGTCAAAGTATATGCATGGATTATAGCCCTTTTGGCATAGCTTCAAATAGATTAGACTAGTTCATACCTCCACCAATAGTGCATTAATACATTTTTTTCCACATCTCCTCCAGCACTTGTCATTTCCTTTTCTGTCATGTTAGCCAATCTGATAGGTGTGAGACAGCATGTCAGAGTTGAAACCATTGTGTTTTATACATCACTGTTATCCCTTTTAAATCAACTTAATACATTGGAAGTCTGAGATCTGTAAAATACTCTGTCACCTCCTCAGTTTTCATTTTAATTGGACGGAAAAGCAATGTATTATTATCAAAGTATGACAATCAAATTTAGTTATTTAAAACACATGAATATACACTAGCACAAAAACTTTTAGTTGTCTGACCTAGAATATTCAGAAAGAACCTACAAATATGGTCTGTGATATTTTATGTATCCCAAATGTAACCGACGTTTGTTTCATTAAACACTTCATTTTTCTGTGAATTCCCACCACAAATGCCCAATAGTAAAGTTGTTGTATGTGAAAAGCAATGGCAAAGAGAGGTGCCTTTATGCATTGAAGTGTGTGATGGGATGAAGACAGGACTCTGAAAGGGTCAGCCTTAATATTAGGAATGACTATATTCAAGTCTCCACTATTACATATAATAGCTATGTGACCATGGGCAAGGCATCTTGTGTCTTCCTCTCCAGGATCTCTCACTTATAGTCTTGGAGGATTTTCCAGTTAGCCTCAGAGGAAGGAATTTCCTACAGAGGTGGCCAGTCACATCCTAGATTGAAGATGATAGACAGATAGAGAGATGAACAGACATATAATAAGACAGGCAGGCAGGCAAAGAGAGAGAGAGAGATAGAAAGAGAGAGAGAGATAAACAGATGATAGATAAATAAATAGATAGAGAGATGGTAGATATATACACATGCATATATATGACTACACACATCCATATATACACATAATATTAAATATGGGTAAATATATGTATTGTATATGTATATTATATTATATATAGCATATGATTAGTATAGCGTATATATTGTATGTATATATGCATACCATATATGTATGTCCATATATTATATGCATACACACATGTGAGCATATACAAATATACTATATGTTTATATGTCTATATGTGTGTATGTATATGTATATATGTTCTGCATATATAATAAAGACATCTATATATGCAATATAGATGTATAACCAAGTTCTTGGTTCTTAAGAATATCTGCTTTTCTAAGAAAGAGTTTACAGCCTGCATTTGCAGCAGACAAGGAACTTCAAGCAAATCCAGGGCCTACATCCATCTTGAAGGTTAGTTCTTTCCCTCCAGTCATAACAAGTGCAGCACATTCTTCAGAAAGTGGCTCTCAGAGTCCTTGGACACTGGAGTTATAATAAGACGGGGAGTTTGCCTCATCAATCTCACATGGTTCTGTAATGTGAATGCTGTCGAGGAAGCACTTAGTACCTCTGAAGCAAGTGAATATTCGGAGATTGGTTGACCATTTTGCCTGCTTTTCCTCTTCTTTTATATCTTTAGAGTGTAGAAAGTGTTTAAAAAAGGAAAGATATGCTGTTTTGTGCTATGTTAATATTTTCACAGTCTCTGGTCTTAGTGCTAGGAAAGTGATCTGATATATAATGAGGGTATTTCAAAGAAGACTTTTAAAAATTGAGAGAGGGAGGATTAAAAATAAGCTCCCTATTTCCCTAGTGTGTGAGCCTGACTTTTCACACCATGACACCAAGGGAAAATGAATTAGCTAGAAGAAGTAAATATTTGTTACATAAAATCTCTCTCTCTCTCTCTCTCTCTCTCTCTCTTTCTCTCTCTCTCTC
>NW_025357050.1:0-4457 GCF_016433145.1 Gracilinanus agilis
TGGTAGTGGTGGTGGTGGTGATGATGATAATGATGATAGGGTCAAGGACTGGCTAGACCTATGATGTTATTGATACAGGAAACCCTGATGTGGAAAATCATCCTTCCTCTGCAGGTTATAATTTTCACTGAAAAAAATCAGAAATAGTTTATTGTGTTGGGGATCCCTTTGGCAGTCAGTCTGGTAAAAACTATGTACCCCTGTTCAGAATAAAACACTTAAATGCATAAAACTAAACATAGGGATATGAATTTTATAAAACATTGTTACTTATCTAATAAAGTACAAAAGAGATTAATTATATTGAATTACAATTATTAACCTCTTTTAAAAAAATAAAAGTTCACAGACCTCAGGTTAAGAAACTGTCTTGGAGAATTGCCTTGAGCAGTGATATCAAACTTGAATAGAAATGAAGGCCACTGGGGGCAGTTAGGTGGCCCAGAGAATAGAGAACCAGATTTAGAGACTGGAGGTCCTTGGTTCAAATCCAAGCTCAGAAACTTCCCAGCTGTGTGACCCTGAGCAAGGCAGGATTCCCATTGCCTACCCTTACCACTTTTCTGCCTTGGAGCCAAAACACAATATAGATTCTAAGATGGAAGGTAAGAATTTTTTAAAAAAAGAAATGAAGGCACTAAACCATATATAAAGATACACATGGGTTGTCCATGACTTAGGTGACCAGATATCAACATTATATGTGTTTCTATTGCATTTTTATTAGATATTTGTTAAATGTATTTTAATCTAGTTCTGGCCATACTACAGAGCTTTGTGGTCAGTGTCTATGTGTTTGCTACCTATAGCCTAGAGCTAGAGTAGGTTGCTTAAGATCATACAGCATATATGTATTCTTAGTTCTGAGTACTTGTACTACTCTCTGTTTCCATTTTCTGATGAGGATGATGACCACCTTAGGGACAGGGACTAAAATGCTGATAAAGGCAACACTTAGGTAAGGAAATTATTTTTACTCATAAAAATCAAGACCTCTACAACCAACCTATAGTCTTATAAAGTTGTCTGGAGTAATGATTTATTGTCTCTATCTACTTCTCCATGTTGACTCATTATCATCATCAAAAATAATGGTAAAAACAACTTATTTCCATTTAAAAAATTTAGGATTTAATTAAAAAAATAAAGAGGATCAAATATAGAGACTTGTTCACCAGAAGCTTGCTATTCTTTAAAAACTATAAAGAAAATTTCTATGCTACCAATATAAAACCCAAAATGTCCTCAATAATTTAACAAATAAATTGTACTGGGAAAGGAGCATTGTTATAGTTAAAACTGTTACCCATAGTCTCAGGCATAACATTGTTCTATAAATATTTGATAATATTTTTAATAGAGGACATTATCCCCAAAACTTATAACCTCTAAACTAAACAGAATGAAAAACTCTTAAACTAAAAAAGCTGGAGAAATCAAAGTCATATGGGAAAAGGATGATATATATTTCATCCCCACTGACCTATCCGCTACTGAAATTGTCCTGGAGACACTTTCACTGAGCCTACAGAAGACAGGATTACATCTCACTATTTTATGGAAAACAATAATTTTATGAATCATACAATAATTTCTGAACATTAAATATTAAAGAACAATAGTAAGATAGTAGAACAGCTAAGTGGCTCAGTGGATAGAGTACTGGACCTGGAGTCAGGAAGACTCATCTTCCAATTTTCAAATCTGACCTCAGATGTTTACTGGTTGTGTGATCCTGGGCAAGTCACTTAGCTCTGTTTACATCAATACTTCATCTGTCAATTGAGCTGGAGAAGGAAATGGTAAGTCCCTCCAGTATCTTCACCAAGAAAACCCCAAATGTGGTCACAAAGAGTTAGATATGACTGAAAAAATAATTGAAAACAAGAAAAATAAGATAGTGACCTCTCCTGGGACTGTTTCCACCTGAACCCCTCTGAATAAAAAAGTTAAGAACAACAACAACAATAATAATAATTAATAGCAATAATAGTAAAATGGAAAGAAATCAGGACATGGATGCATAGAACTGAGTTTGAATTCTTATAACTAGTATCTACTGGCTATGTGATCTGGGGCAAGTCCCATCATAACTGGGATTTGTTTTCTTCATCATTAAAATAAAAGAATTGAATTAGATGACCTCAGGGGCCCCTTTTAGCTGTAAGATACTATTTAAAAATGCCTCAAGGCTTGTAAAGCACTTTACCTACATCTTATTTGATTAGGCAATTATAGAGCATAGTAGATGGCATCCTAGACTTGAATTTAAGAACTGAGTTTGAATCCTACATTAAATACTTACTAGTTTCAAGTTACTAGTTTCTTAGCCTCAATTTCCCCACCTATAAAATGAGAAAATTGAATTAGATGGCCTCCAAGCCCCCACTTAGCTCTAAATATTTATATTTTGCTTTATTTTTATTTTATTATTTATTTATGGCATTTATATATTGCTTTAAGTTTCACAAAATGCTTTCCAAATATGATCTTATTTTATTTTCACATAAACCCTGGGGAATAGATTTTTATTATTATTCCCAATTTATGAATAAGAAAATGGAGGCAAATAACAGTTAAGTAATTTGCCCAAAATCACCCAACTACTGTGTCAGAGGGTAGATTTGAACTCAGTCTTGTCTCCAGGTCTAGCACCCTATCCACAGTGCCCTCTAGCTGACTCCCAGCTCTAACTGATTCTATGTATACAGTGAGACAGTAGTTATCCCCAAATGACCACAATTCAAGTAAGTCACTGTATTTTTGCACTGGAAAAGCTCATTTTGTTTGCCATTTCTTTAGAGTCAGAGGAACTGGAAGTGGAACAGTGCCAAGCAAATATGGAAACATTTGAAATTTATAGGACCCTGCTGCATCACAAAAGGGTGGGAGGGAATCGGTGATGGAGGTTTGATAGCGGGCAGATGATCATTTCCGTGTAAGAATTCACAGTTTCCATACACATCCATGATCCGGTAAATGAATACCTGATGCCCTGAGAACAGTGGTTTTGCAAAAGCAGACTCCAACATCTAAGTAGCTCTGCTAATCTCCAAGAAAAGTGAATTACCAAGGAAATTGGCCAAATCTGGGGGAAAAGAATGTTTTAATTTTGAACGAAGCCTTGATACTCATGAAATAACATTTTTAAAACTTGGGGTTTTTATTTTTAAATCCAAAAAGCAATTCTCTGAATGTTTGATTTTAATTGAAAGAGCCGTTCTCTTGGCTGACTTTGCCCCCTGGGAAACCTTACTTATGTCCATCTCCCTCTTTGAGAAAGTAGATAAAATCTTGGATGATACCCAACTTGGTTCAGGTAGTTAGAGCTCAAGGAACTGCCCCCCCCACCCCACCCAGGGTGGGGGGATTAACAGGCAATTGAGAACTACCACCATAGCTTGTTCCCTTTCATTTCCTGAGTGTCCCTAGAAGGGAGGCCACTGTACTTCAAAGGATGCTCACTGTTTTGGGAGCTGCCACTCTGATTATGGGAAATAGGGAAAACTGAGTGGACACAGATGTTTCCAATTTGGGGCAAGAGAGCCCGTGCGCATGCATTTTATTCTGATTCCTGAGAAATATGGGAATGTGTTTTCCTGTTTTTTTGTATGGTCAACATTGCCACAGCGGTAAGCTTTTGTAAACCTACAGTTCACCCCCACCTCTGCCCTGATCCCAAACACATAAAACGATTTCCTGTTGGGCATTTTCTTCTCAACCTCCCTAGGGACTTTTTGATGTAACAGTTGTAATAAACACTGGTCTTACTGTTAACACTTATGATAAGGAAGGATCCACTGCTCAGGATACTGATAGAATATTTTTAAAAAAACAGATTCTTTTTCCCTCAAAGATCTCATGTCCTAGAAGTTAGGCACAACAGCCAGCTTTATGAAGCTGTAAGAGGAGATCACTGAGTTTTTCAATGAATAGCTATGTATGTTTATTTTTATAAGTTTGGACAAAGCTTCACTTTATTTATGGATGAAATTAAAATTAAACCTTCTTGTAAGAGAAATCTCAATATTAAAAAAAATGTCCAGTCTCCAGATGGTGGTCTACTTTTAAAAAAAATAAAAAAGGTAGTTTTCAAGGCAACAGATTCTAGTGTAGACCCATTGAAAACCAAAATTAACTCTTTCGTGCTGGAATAATAATGTACAGGGGCAGCTAGGTGGTACAGCACAAAAAAAAATGGAGCCTGGACTCTGGAAGATTTGATTTCAAATACAGCCTCAAACAATTGACTATGTAATTTCCTCAGATGGAAAATGGGATAATAAAAACATCTACTTCCATGGTTTGTTTTGAGAATCAAACTAGATGATATTTGTAAAGCTTAGCATAGTGCGGGGCATATTAATTATGGAGATTAAGAAATACTTGTTTTCTTTCTTCCTTCCTTCCTTCTTTCCTTCTTTCCTCCCTTCCTTCTTTCCTCCCTTCCTTTCTTC
>NW_025357051.1:0-7299 GCF_016433145.1 Gracilinanus agilis
GAAGAGAGAGAGGAAGAGAAGGAAGGAGAGGGAGGAGAGAGAAAGAGAGACAGAGAGACAGAAAGAGACAGACAGAGAGAGAGATGAGAGGAGAGGAGGAAACAGAGAGGAAGGGAGGGAGAGAGAGACAGAAGAGCCAGAGAGAGAGAGGAGAGAAAGAGAGAGAAAGGTAGAAAAGAAGACAGAGACAGACAGAGAGGAGAGGAAAGACAGAGAAATAGACAGACAGACAGAGAAAGAGACAGAGACAGAGAGGACAGAGACAGAGACAGAGAGAAAGAAAGGGCCCATTCCAGGTATGAGATACTCTAGTGAAGAATAATAATCAGGAAATGCCTAACTCTTAGTTCACTGAATAAATTGAACTGACTACCCATCCTTAGGTCAATGGGTATATAAATATGTGTGTATAGTATATACATATATATATACCTATTGGTATATAAATATCTTCTATATAAATTCATATACAAAAATATCTCCTTTTAAATAATAATAATTAACATTTCTATAGTACTTACTATATATGCACCAGGCACTGTAATAAGTGCTTTATAAATATTAATTCATTTTATTCACAACAACCCTGGGAAATAAGTACTATTATTATCCCTATTTTATAGTTGAGTAAACTGAGGTAAACAGAAATTAAGTGACATGCCCAGGGCCCTACAGCTAGTAAATATCTTAGCCTGCCTTTGAACTCAGGTCTTCCTGACTCTTAAGTGCTCTATCCACTCTGATACCAGCTGCCCAAGTACCTATTTCTTATGGTTGGTCCTGATGGACAGTATGCTTGTATGTGTTTGGGATTTGGTTTGGGGGTATGCTCTGAGTCACTCTCTAAGATGATAAATTGCAGAGAAGACATTGTGGTTGACACTTAGAACCATTGCCTGGGAGATGGCATGAAGCTGAGTTTTCTTAGAAGTACATCAGTCTCCGCCAATGGAATCGGTGGGATGACCACCAGCACTGCTTCTAACTCTTTTCTTGACCCTCCAGAGGTATTATATAGCTCTAACAGCACTAAGTCATGGTTCCACTTATAGTCTTCTTGTTATTTGTATTATAGAATATGGGAAAGGACAGGAAAGTATCTTCTTCAGAGATATTTCCACCCTAAAACTGGCCTTTGGAGTAGCCAAAGAAGGCAGCCATCCAACTAGCTGTCAAAAGGGTCATCTCAACAACAAATACATCCCTCAGTAACTTATATCCCTATACTTATTCCTTCCTTTGAATCATCCTTATCTCCGGAGAGATCAATATGGAAATGTATGCATCATACAAAGGAGAAATACATTAATCATTATTTCTGGAAAAGAATGTGCTTGTCTGATTAAAGAGAACAAGTTTGAAAGGAATAAGTCCGAGTGTCATGTAAGTTTGATGTAGGGGAGAGGGTTCTTTAAAAACCTCTCTAAATGATACTTCTATTAGGTTTTTCCCCATCATGGCTTCCATACATACATGTCCATACATTCCATACATTGAGGGTCGAGGGTCAAACACAAAATTAAATTGGAATTTTGGGAGAGTTTTGCAGAAGCTACAGATGTCACACGAAGGTCAGCAGTTGACACAGAAAAAGTTTTAAAACTCAGAAATGCATAAACCTTATGTAGAGTATTATATAATATCAACACATTTTTATCCTTTAATACCATAAATATACACAGTAAACACCTCATAAAAGAAAAAGAAAAAATGCAGACTTCATCTCAGGTATGGAAGGATGGCCAAAACATTTTACTCAGATTTTCCAGATTGTAGAGGTGATACTCCCCTCACCCTCAAGATGTGGAAAGAATACCTATACTTTTTAAGCTAGATTTATAATCAGCCAGGCAGCATGTTGGAGTCAGAGAGCCAGCCAAGAATACTTGGGTTTAAGGATGCTTTTGATATATATTTGTTGTCACCCAGAACAAGTCATTTAAATTCTCAGTGCTCCAGTCAGCTCTTTTAAGACAAAAGTTGCAGAAAACATGCATTGTCAGAGGGAATTTCCTTATTTCAACAGTTCCCAACACCCATGAAATCACAAGACCAGGCTTTTTATCCCTTTAAATCTTATATTTCTTCCCAGAAAACCTAGCTAGATGAAAGATTGGCAGGAAATTTGATGCTAGGAGCAAGCTGAGTTTATTTCAACTAAAATAGTAGATAGAACTGAACAGGCCTTCATGGCTTTCAAACATAGTTGTTCTATTATAAATATATTAGAATGTGGAGTTATACTTGGTGTTGGTTTCTTAACACAGCACTTTCCTGAGAGACAGAAACCAGGGCTATTTATCTCAGCCTATTTTCTTAATGATGCCAGGAAGAGCCAGCCTGGGCTCAAAATTCACAGTTCAGGTATGAGAGTGAAAACTTTTTATATTGATACAGTATTCCTGTTTATTCTTAGCTATTTAAATGAGGTACAATTGATCCTTCTGTCCACATCCTCCATTCCAGAAATGTCTCAGTGCTCTTGGAGAGAATTTAGCATATTTCAAATGAATCCCTACAATGAATGGCTTGAACCAAAGAATCACAACAAAAACAAATGGCAAAACAGCATTTAGTTTCTCAAATTCCAAAAGAAAACAAGCAAGCAAAACAGTAATATCTTCAGCACAGTTTTTAGACAATCCTAAAATTCCAGGGATCTGCCATGGTTTTCATTATTTCATTGTTGGGGTCTCTCATGCTATCCCTCAAAGGCTATATATATGTTCATTTACAAATATAGGCCTGAGTCAAGTCTGAAAATGAGAGGTCCCAGGTTCAAATCTGTTCTCAGATACTTCCTAGCAATATAAGCCTGGGAAGTCAAATAAATTACTGCTCTTCTGTCTTAGAACCAATACTTAGAAAAGATTCTAAAACAGAAGGTAAATGTTTTCATTCTTTTTTAAGATCTTCAATTTGGTGTTTAATTAAAAAAAATTTTTATATGACCCTCTTCTAGTTTTTTAAAAAACTCCCAAATTATTGATCTGTTCATTCTCTATTTTGGTGATATAAGTATTTAGAGAAATAGATTTCCCTCTACTGCTTTTGCAGTATCCCATGGGTTTTGGTATATTGTCTCATTATTGTCATTCCCTTTAATGGAATGATGTATTATTTTTTTGAGAAAACAAACAAACAAATATAGGCCTGAGGACTGCTAGTTCAACTGCATTGTCACTTTGGAAAAGGTACTGAAAACCAACAAGGTGACATGAATATAAATTCCTTTAAACTGAGATGGTCTTTTTCTAGGTATCTTCCCTGGAGAATATTGGGTAATAAGACCTTCTGCAGGTACACAGCCCCAGCAAAGTCTGAGTATAATTAGTTCTTCAGAATGTGTCCTTTACTAATAAGGGGGAATTCTTTTTATCCATTGCTCAAAATTCAATCCTTCCGGGATCCATGGAAGGTAAAGTGAGTTCCACAGAAGAGACTCCCTTAGTAGAACTTGGAGATTTAAATTTCTAGGCTAGAAGGTTCAACAAAGCTGGAGAGTATAAAACACAGTTTGCCACAATTGTTTTCAAGGTATAATTCTTTTTTTTTTTCACTTTTTATTTAATTAATTAATTTAGAGTATTTTTTTCCCATGGTTATATGATTCATGTTCTTTCCCTCCCCTCCTTCCTCCCCCCTCCCAGAGCCAACGAGCAATTCCACTAGGTTTTACATATATCATTATTCAAAACTATAGTTCTTAATAACACAAAATATATTTATTTTGTTCTCTTCTTTCTGAATGACCACAGACAGTTTTAATTTTTAGTCTCCTGGGGATGAGATCCACCTTGAAATAAGAAGCTACTGCTTCTTTTTTTTCTTTTCCTTTTTTTAATAACTTACTTTCTGCTGACTTTCTAATAGCTTGTTTTTTTCTGTTTTTAAACTCTTGTCTTTCATCTTAGAATCAATACTGTATATTGGTTCTAAGGCAGAAGAGTGGTAAGAGATAAGCAATGAGGTTTAAGTGACTTGTCCAAGGTTACTCAGCTAGGGAGTGTCTGAAATCAGATTTGAACCCAGGACCTTCTGCTTTAGGTCTGGCTCTCTATCTACTGAGTCATCTAGCTGTCCCAAGGAACCACCATTTCTTTTAAAATTTAATTATTTTTATTTTGATAACAAATTTCCATTTGAGTTTTCTAAAGTTATATGATCCAAATTTTCTAACTCTCTGCTTCCCTCCCCCCTCCTGGAGCTGGCAAGCAATTCAATTTGAGTTATACATGAATTATCACATAAGACATTTCCATAATATTCATTTTTTAAGAAAAAATAATCTTATGATTGGGGATGCGAACACTTAAGTGGCCACCTGAGTGCAAATATCAATAATATGGAAATAGGTCTTGATCAATAACACAGGTAAAACCCAGCGGAATTGCATATTGGCTATGGGGGGGAGGGAAAGAATATGAATCATGTAACCATGGAAAATTTTTTATAATTAATCAATAAAATAAAAATAAATTAGGAAAAAAATCAACCCCCCCAAATCATATACCCAAATAAACCAGTGAAATATCATATGCTTCCATCTGCATTCTGACTCCAACAGTTCTTTCTTTGGAGGTGGATAGCATTCTTTCTCATAAATCCCTCAAAATTGTCCTGGATCATTATGTTGCTATTAGTAGCAAAGTCTATCACAGTTGATCATTCCACAATATTGCAGTTACTGTGTAAAATATTCTCCTGGTTCTACTTATTTCACTCTGCATCAGTTCATGTAGGTCTTTTCAGTTCTTTCTTATTTTTTTTGGTTTTTTGTTTTGTTTTGTTTTGTTTTGTTTTAAACCCTTAACTTCTGTGTATTGACTTATAGGTGGAAGAGTGGTAAGGGTGGTCAATGGGGGTCAAGTGACTTGCCCAGGGTCACACAGCTGGGAAGTGTCTGAGGCTGTATTTGAACCTAGGACCTCCCATCTCTAGGCCTGACTCTCAATCCACTGAGCTACCCGGCTGCCCCTTTTCAGTTCTTTCTGAAATCATCGTGTTCATCGTTCCTTACAGCACAATAGTGTTCTATCATCATCATATATCATGTGCAGCCATTCCCTAACTGAGTGATGTTCCTTTAGTTTCCAATTCTTTGCCATCCCAAAGAGAGCAGCTGTAAATATTTTTGTACAAACAGGTACTGTTCTATTTTTTTTTTATCTCTTTGGGATACAGATCCATTAATGGTATTACTAGATCAAAGGGTATGCATAAGGAACCACCATTTCTTTCTTTTTTTTTTTAACCTTACCTTCTATCTTAGAATCAATACTGTGTACTGGTTCTAAGGCAGAAGACTGGTAAGGGCTAGGCAATGGGGGTTAAGTGACTTGCCCAGGGTCACATAGCTGGAAGTGTCTAAGGTCAGCTTTGAACCCAGGACTTCCCATCTCTGGGCTTGGTTCTCAATCCATTGAGCCACTCAGCTGCCCCTAGGAACCTCCATTTCTAAAGGCACCTATAAAACATGAAGGTCATCTTCCCCTGTACTGACCATCCCCAATTCTAAGGACCTCATTATATTCCTGTACTTTAAGACTGAGTCACTTGTTCTGGGCTAGAGCTGATTCAATCCAATCCTCTCATAGTGTAAGTTTAATACTAGAAAAAATTAATACATTCATGGGGCATTCAACAGTTAACAAAAAGATTAGACATAATTGGAGAGGATATTCAACAAGGTTAGGAACTGAAAACACCTTAAGCTGATCCAGCTGGGCAAAAATATCCACCGGCAAAAGATCAGAGAGCTCCTGGTATTCTTGGTGGCTGCTTTGTACTCTGGTGGTGAGGAAGCCATGTCAACAGTCTGAACTCAGGTCCCTGAACAAACCAAGTCTCGAGGAAAGCCTCAGTACCTTTTAGGGGAAAATTAACTTGCATGGGAAGATTTAAGATATTACTCTTAATACAACATTTAATACTAGTGTCTATGGGTAATTCTCTGGAGGGGACAGTTAGCCAATGGATAGCAGATACTCCTCTGAAAATGTAAACATTCACATCCTATAATAAGAATTAGTTCTTCTTTAGCCTAGGAGAAATATAAGGTCTCTCAGGTCCACATAGTCTCCTCATCTGCTGCTTTAGGATGTTTATATTAAATGAAAAGCTGAGTCCTCAGTTATGAGGTTTGGTTTTCTGCCTAAATTTTAACTTATGTATATTTTTAGCTAACATTTGGTTCCTTTATAGTTGGGCAGAATTCACATTTCTAAAAACGTCTGGGTAAAGAAGCAGTGTATGTTTCCAGTGATTGACTATTAATGGACAAGCAACAGAAAGAGGTTGGGGAAAGAGTATATCTTTTCTAGGGAATTCTCTCAATCTTTGAAGAGGTGGGGCCAACAGTGACTTACTTCTCTTCTGTTCCAAGATGTCTAGGGAGCTTATGGCCCACTTGGATGTCTCTCTTTTCTGCTGAAACTCAGCCCTTACTTTTTTCTTTCTCTTTTAAACATTTACTTCTGGACCAGTGATTGTTTTATGGCTTGGCTTATAAAGTCCTGGGCAGAGATAGAGAGATTGATGCCATTGCTGCTGCTGCTGCTCAACTCTTAAGGTTCTGATTCTTCCTGCCTTTTATAGTCTATTTCTCCTTAAGAACTCTGGAGTGCCACCATTTTACCTTCTGGCTCAAAGATTTCCAAAGTCCCAATCAATCACTCTCAAACTTAAGACAAGAATGCTTGTCCCTCTGGACTGCAAATCCCTAGGTTCTCATCAGTTCTCAAATCTCAATTACACATATAAGGAGGTTGTTTTTTTTTTTTCTTTAAAGAGGGTTCATTTAACTAGTGCTTGATTTTTCAAGAGCTGATTCACTTCCTTCATTTGTAGAATATTCAGGCTTTCCACTTCTTTCCAATGAGCATGTGATCATTTCAGTACCCAAGGAGTACTACCTTCCAAGATCACCAGAAAATATGACCTCTTCTGTACTTGTTAACAGTTGTTAAATTCAAAGTCTAATAGACAGCAAAGGAATTTCAAAGTAGGGGCTGGGGTGGTGGTGCAGTTGGATTGAGAGCCAGGCCTAGGGACAAGAGATCTTGGGTTCAAATCTGACTTCAGGCCAAGTGACTTAACCTCCATTGTCTAGTCCTTACTATTCTTTTGCCTTGGAACCTATACATAATATGAATTCTAAGATGGAAGGTAAGGGTAGAAAGAAAGAAAGAAAGAATGAATGAAAGAAAGAAAGAAAGAAAGAAAGAAAGAAAGAAAGAAAGAAAGAAAGAAAGAAAGAAAGAAAGAAAGAAAGAAAGAAAGAAAGAAAGAAAGAAAGAA
>NW_025357052.1:0-3143 GCF_016433145.1 Gracilinanus agilis
AAAAAAAACCCAAATAACAAGAAAACAAAATAAATAAGCATATAAGGAAAGTGATATCATTGGAATGGGATAATACAAAGTAAAATCAGCAGAACCAGAACTGACTATAACTAAATATAGAATAGGGATGGGAGATGATCTTGTGGTTTCATTAGAATAAGGAACTTCTAGGTGAGGAAACCTCCTTTCTAATATAGGTGTACCTTCTTTAAAACTTAAAGTCTTAGAATGTGGCACAGAACATTGAGCTGTTAAATGACTTTCCCAGATCTATGTAATATGTCTTGAAAGGAGGACTTGAACCCAGGTATTCCTGACTTTAAGACAAGTCCTATCATATATACACTTTTTTCATTAAATAGATGATAGATGGATGTTATATGCTAGCTAGAAAGAGGATAGATATAGGTAGATAGATGATAAATAAATATAGGTAGATAGATGATAGATATATAAATATCTAGAGAGAAAGATGATAGATAGATTGATGATAGATATAGATATATGATAGATACTATGGAGAGAGGAACACATTTGGTTATGGCAGATCTGAGACTACTTTCTGGCAGTAGTGGTCATAAGTACAGGTGAAATGTGTGTCTCTTGGGATTGTGATTATTCCTCCTCCTCCTCCTCCTCCTCCTACTCTCACCAATGACTCTGAGCTCACCCTAGATTTGGTGCCTTGGGATCTGACCTTAAAGAAATAAATTTCTCTTGGAGTTTTTAATTCTCACCCTAGATTTGGTGCCTTGGGATCTGACCCTAAAGAAATAAATTTCTCTTGGAGTTTTTAATTCTCCCATTTTGGAATAAAATTCCTAGGAAATCTCGAAGAGCTCCAAGGTCCCTTTGAATTTTCCATTCATTCCAACTCACTTCAATAAATATTTATTAAGTGCCTACTATTTTGTCAGGTGTTATACAATGTGTTGACACAAATAAGAAAAAAAAAGACAGCTCCTGCCTTCATGGAGCTTATAGTCTAATGGGGGAAGACAACATACAAAAGGAAGTTGAAAAATGGGCAGAATAAAGGGGAAATATCAGAGGACATAATACTCTATGTAGCTGAAACCAAACTGAGCTGCTGCTGGAAAATGGAATATTACCTGGAAAGTTCTGAAGATTGTGAGCCCTTTATAAAGGAAGGTGTTGGGAAGAGTTTCCTGTTCTACCCTCCAACCATCCAATGAATGGAGAGAGATAACTGAGGGAGTTGAGAAAGCAATGAGTATCATAAACTTTAGTCAATATCTATGGTAGGATGAAATTTCAAGTGATCAGCTCATCTTGGAGGAAGCATGAGGTTCCCTGGAGTCAAAACCAAGTAGAACTGTTGAAAGATGGAGAATGACCTGACTATATTTAGAATTCTATGATCTCCTAAGTAAAATTTTGATATTTCATAACTAGGGTTTCCTTATGTGTAGATAATTATATTCTCTTCTTCTAAAGTACTTGTTGTACAATATATGTATTGGAGATAGGGCAAATTTTTATTTCCTCTGCCATAGAAATTGTATAAGATGCAATGGACTATAGCAT
The DNA here is from genome assembly GCF_016433145.1 of Gracilinanus agilis. Classification (NCBI taxonomy): domain Eukaryota; kingdom Metazoa; phylum Chordata; class Mammalia; order Didelphimorphia; family Didelphidae; genus Gracilinanus; species Gracilinanus agilis. The sequence continues at coordinate 1,549 of NW_025357052.1, forward strand.
CACCATATACAGGAAAAAAACAGTCAAATAGCTCATTAGACTCATTACACTTATTTCTCTTGAAGTGTAACCTCATTGGAGGACTGCTGAAAAGATATTTCCTTTTCACCATATATTTGCACTGTTAGAACAACCCACAGAAATTATCATGAAGGATTAATAAGGTACAGATCTCTTGACCCCCTTATTGAATAATTTTAGTCTGCAGGGGGTAGGGTCATCCTGTTCAAATTATTCTTTTCCGGGGAAAAAAGAATGCTTGAAAGGAAATTTACCAAGTGTCTGGTGTCTGATTTAATCTCAGGAACTCATCAATTAACACTTATTAAACCTAATATAGGCCAGTTATTGCGTTAAACCCTAGGAATACACACACACACACACACACAAAGCAAAAAAGCAGGCCCTGTCCTCAAGGAGCTTACAATCTAATGGAGAGACAATATACAAATACATTTATACAAAGTAAGCTAAATGGAGACAAATAGGAAATAACAGAGAGAAGCCACCAAGTTTAAGAGAAATTGGGAAGAGACTTCCTTTAAAGTTGAGATTTTAATTGAAAGTTAAAGAAAGTCAGTAGACAAAGTTGAGAAGAGAGAGCATTCCAGAAGAATAACCAGAGAAAATGCCAGGAGAGGAGAAATGAAATGTCTAGTTTATGGAACAGTCAGGAGGCTAAGATTGAAGAAGATATGACATAAAATTAGTCCATAAACATAAAGAAGGGAAATTGCATGAAATCAGCAAACTGTTGTTTGTTACCTTCACTCTTATTTGCAAAATTTCTTTTTTATTTTGAATTGGGAAAATTAAAATCTACCAATGGTGAGGAAAAGCAGTGATAAAAACAAAAAAACTAAAAAATATCTTACAGAAAAGTAGGAGGGGGCAGGATTATAAAGGGCTTTGAATGTCAAACAGACTATTTTGTATTTTCTCCTGGAAGTGCTAGGGAGCCACTAGAGTTTATTGAGTAGGGGAGGGACCTGTGTTTTAGGAAAATTACTTGGTAACTGAATGTATGATAGATTGGAGTAGAGTGAGACTTGAGTCAGGTAGTCTCACCAGCAGACTATTGCAATTATCTAGTTGTGAAGTGATGAGGGCCTGCACCAGAGTAGTGGCAGACAGGGTAAGATGATGGGTATTATCAAGGGATGTTGAAAAGGTGAAATTTGTGTGTGTGTGTGTGTGTGTGTGTGTGTGTCCCTAGCACGTAATATTGTGTCTGGCATATAGTAAGTACATAATAAATGCTTATTGGCTGATTAATTTACTATTAGAGGCTATGAAATAAACATCAAATGAGACAGCAAAGCCATGAAGAAAGAAGGTGAAAAATATCTGGGCATCTATATGACTATAAGAATTCCAATACAAAATGAAAATTGAATCAAATGATCATAATTATTTGTTCAAATGCCTCAGAGTGGCACTGAAGAAGACATTTTAATATATTGTCTCAGTTAAAAATTCAGTTCTATCTTTTCCAACAGAAGGCATAATATACTCACTTACAAAAGATAAAAATACTAGCAATCCATCGAAATACAGAACAATTACTTGGTTATATACTTTCAAAGGTATTCAAA
>NW_025357053.1:0-8753 GCF_016433145.1 Gracilinanus agilis
TCTCTCTCTCTCTCTCTCTCTCTCTCTCTCTCTCTCTCCCTTTCCTACTTGTTATTCTTCCACAATAGAAATGTTCTTAGAGATAGGATGAGATTGAGTGGTCCATATTCAGAAATTCAAATATGTGGGTGTCCTGGAGACAACCCACACTCAGGACAGTTCGGTGCCAGGGTTTACTGATTCTCAGAGGTCAAAAGATTACAGTCTTCCAGTTGGAAGAGATCATAGATACAGATCCCTTCATTTTTACAGATGGAGAAACCACAGCTCCAAGAGGTTATAAATAACTTGAGTTAGATTATGGAAGTAGATGATTGGCCAAGCCAGGATTGAAAGGCAGGTCCTTTGACTCCATATCTAGCATTCTCTCCATTGCTGTTTATGCTCTGTTTTTGTAGAAGACCAGTGATATCACAGGCTAATGTCTTGTTATGGGCTAATTAGATTGAAACAAGGCTGAGTTGAACAGTTGTCAGCCTCGTTCTCTCTTCCAGTGTCATGGCTAGACAAAATTCAGGATAATTGGACAGTGGATGACCGTGCCATTCAATATCTGACCAAGCTTTAAGCACTTCTACATTGCATGCTTCAGTTGTCTTCATGGTCCTTGGAACAAGTTGTTCTTATCTACCCATTCCACTGGGGAAAGTCTTGACAAGTTTGGGTAGACAACCCACTAACTCGTCAAAGGACCATCAGTTATTCTCAACCTAGTTTGGCCCATCTGCCAAGATGATTTTGGGGCTTTGGCCACTCTTCATGCTACACCTTTTTGGAGGCACTGATGAGAGTTGGGTGCCAGGTAGACACCAAAGGCGGATGAATAGCCCAGGAAAGGGATGGACAAGCCCTCACACCACAGGTGCAATTCCACCTTGAACACCGTACACCCCAATAATGGAGCAGTCTTTCTGTCATACTATGGGCATGGAGACAGATATTGATTTCTTTGAATGCCCTAAATCTGTTTCAGAGGTAAAATTTGGTTTTCTATGCTCTAATTATGGTCAGGGCAACATTTAAGTGCAACCAAGTTTATTTGATTTGGAGTCAAGATGTGATGTGAGCTCTGGTTCCAAAATTTACTAGCTCTGAAATCTCAGACAAACCTTAACCTCCCTGAGACTCTGTTTCTTCACTGGGACAAAAAGTGGGTCACATAGTATGGCCTCTAAGATTGTAAGATCCTGTAAGCATCCATGCTTGTATTGATATAGGAATTCATATAAAAGCCTCCTGAAGCCTCTTCTCAGATCATTATCCACACCTCCTCCAGACCTGAATCTTGGATTTTATCCCTCCAATCATCTTGGCTTCTTTGCCCAGTTCTAGTACTCTATATCGTTTCCCCAGTCACTTCCCTATGATACCACCAAGGCTGTGCCTCCTCTCTCCCTGCTTTCCAGCTCTTTTCCTCATTATACTGTAAGCTCCTTGAGAGACTGTCTTAATGTCCACATATTTGTAACCCCAATCTTTAGCACATACACATGGTATATGCTAATAAATCCTCTCTCCCTCTTCCACTCCTCTCTCTCCATTTTCCTCTTCCTCTCCCCCTCTCCTCCCCCACTCTCATTCTCTCTCCCCTCTCTCTGTCTCTGTCTGTCTGTCTGTCTCTCTCTCTCTCTCTCTCTCTCTTTTCCTCTGTATGTCTCAGTGTCTGTCTCTTTGTGGCCCTTCATCTTTGTCTCCTTTTCTCTGTCTCTATGTGTCTCTGTCTTTGTCTGTCTCTGTCTCTAACTGTCTGTCTCTCTCTACTAATCCAGGTATGGCAACCTCTCTGAAACATATGGTCTTAGGGAGTTTCCCGGAATACTGAAAGACCAGTTAAGGGACTTTCCCAAGGTCACATACCTATTATATCTCGGTAGCAGGACTTTAGCCTAGGTCTCCCTGGGCTGTGTTATAAGGAAATAAGGAAAGAGAAGGAGAAGGAAAGCCTGAAGCAGGAAGGTTCCAGAATTCTAGGGAAGTATCTTCTAAATACATAATTTAACTGAGGGTTAAAGGCAGAGGATAGACTACCCAGAGATCCTATGACTATAAAATATGAAGAAGGATGCCGGCAAAACTGACCTGGGAGGGTTTTGTTTTTTTAAGAAAGTGCTTTGTAAAACATTATTAATGCAAGCTAGATTGAACCGCTTCCCAAGTGTAAAGAGGGAGATATGCTGAGGAAACTAAAGTAACAGATATCTGTGAGTGCAACAATTAATAAAAACAGAATTTGGTCAATCCTTTACTTTTGCCTAGTTTAAACTTGTCATGATGAATATATTCAAAGGAACACACCCTCCATTTGCCTTAGGATAAAACCCCATTGCCTCTAACAACTGGGGGTCATCCAAGCCTGGGTTTAGTAGCATGCTAAAATGATAGATTTTGAACCAAAAGTAACCTTAGAAGCCATTTAGTCCCTCCAAACCCCTTATTTTCCAGGTGAGAACAGAATCTAATGAGATGCAATGATTTGTTCATGCTCAAACAGCTCATATAAGGCAGCATCAGGATATAAGCCTAGGTCTTTTGTTCAGTTGTTTTTCAGTCTTGTCTGACCTCATTTGGAATTTTCTTGACAAAGAAACTAAAGTGGTTTGCCATTTTCTTCTGTAGAAGAGAGATTTTTCCCCCAGTCATATACTAATTTGCATTCTATTTGTCTTTGTAGACATCCTTTCTCCTTAGTCCCAATTAGATTGTGAGCTAGTTGTGGGCACGGATTTTGTCTCTTTTATCTTTGGGTCTCTCAGTTTGGATGTGGTACTTTGTACCTAGTAGGTGCTTCATAAATGAAGGAAGAAAATTTTATGTTTAAGGTCTTGGGCTTAGATTTGTTTTCCAATCAAGGGTCAAACACTATTTTATTTCATCCTGTATATTCCAGTCATACAGCATGATGCCTTTTAGAGAGCTATTCCTCAGTAGATGCCCATTGAATTAATTGATATGCAGATGTTTGGTTATATTGTATGAAAGGTAGTGCCTCTCCAGGCTGTTTGAAAATCATTTGTCTCATGGTTTTCCAGTCAAACCAATCTCCTTGTTAATGACCTTGGACACCATTCAGGACACAAGGCGGTCTATAAACAGCGCAACCCGATGCGCCCTTGACTTTTGGCTGAGTGGTCAAGCTCTCAACAAGTCACATTACTCTGTGTTTCCAAAGAGTATTTTCAAAAAGTGAATTAGAAAGGGGTCATGTGGTGGGGTGGTTCCCCAGCTGGCCAATGCCAGTTGGATTTCCTGGCACCCCGAGACCAGATTCCAAAGGAAGCCATGGGGCTGGGAGCCTTTAGGGGCAGGTGGACCTTTGAAGTTAAAGCCTTAGGTCATCTCCGCGGAGAGCCACGAAACCGAGCTGCGTCCCTGCCCCCTTGGGTCCAGTCCCAAGCATGAGTATGGCATGCCTCTCTGGAGAACAGCATGCATGTTCTCATGGGCCAACAGCTCTCCCTCTATGTGGCTCATTCAGACACCAAGATCAGGGGCTTCAGGCTCCAAATGGCTCGTTCCCAAGAGCTAGAATCACCAGGAAACTATGACAAATAAGCATCTTAGATGCTTGGTGAAGTGTGCCTGAGGTGAAGGATATTAACCTCTTGGCTATCCTCTGTGGTAGCTACGAGGAGAAGGGGGCAGCTTTCTTTCCTTCAGAAACAGAGTTGTGTGAGGGGCATGGTTAGCTGAGCCTGACCTCCAGGGATCCTGTCCCATCCATCATGAGCTACTTAGGAGGGGAAATGCCATTGAGGTGAGCATATTTCTAAATACCCCCTTTCCCAGCTGGCTGCTTCTGGTCTGTACATTGAGAACAAATTGAAGAAAAGTAAATTGTGTCATGTGCAATGTGGAAAAAATTTGATTTTATAAAATAAAGTTTTACATCCAAAGGAACACCAGGTGTGGAGTATTATGGAGGGGAGGAGAAACTTTTCCTGGCCAAAATAAACATTATTTTGGGGTTCCCACATTAAATCATAGAAAGAAAAACTAGGGCATCAGAGATCATTTCAGAGACAAAGATAGTCAACTTCCTTGAAGATTCCTCTCTCAACTTCTCACATCCTTGTGAATTGAAATTACTTTGCAGGTAGGAGTAGACATCACCATATTTCTTTTCCTTTTTTCTTTTCTTTTCTTGGCTTTCCCTTCCATTTCCTTTTCTTTTTCAGGCAAATCACTTTAATTAATCATCAGTTTTGGAATGATCCTACCTTTCACTTTCCTGTGATATGGAAGAAAGGGCCCAAAATGAGGAGAGATGAGGCTCTAAGAAGACTATTGACAAGATTTCTTTCTTGGGAATCAAAAGATGTCCACTTGAATCCAAACTCTACTTTTAACTGCGTGGGCTTAGCCATGTTACTTAACCTCTTCAGACCTCAGTTTTCTCAGCTCTGAAATGGGGATTGGACTGGATGACCCCTGAGGTCTTTTTTACTTATAAATCTATAATAAGTATAATTCTATATGCTAAATAATCTGGAAATGGTATCTCATCCCTACAGGCTTCAGCTTACTCATGTGTTATTGAATGCCTACTATGTTCTAGGAAGTGTGAAAAATGTGGTGAGAAATACCATGATGTGAATATTTTTTAAATCTCATTGTATGAAATCATTCATCTTTTTGGGGAAATGGAACTTTTTGAAATTGTCATGGGGAAAATATTTTTAAAAATCAATTGATTTGTCCAGTACAAAGGCTTGGCAATCCTTCTGCCTCTGTAGTCTGAAGTCTGTTCTTTCTATATGACATTCATTTCCATCAATTAATTCAGAAATATGTAAATAACTACAAATATGCCAGGTGCTGAGGATACCCGTACAAGGATGAAACAACCCCCACCCACTAAGAGTTTCCATTGTTGTATCTGCCTCTTAGGATTCCCAGCTTCCTTTAAGGCTCGCCTCAGTTGTTACTTCCTATGGGAAGTCTTCTCTGATTACCCTAGTTCTTATTTCTCGTAGCTTCCTCAAATTTTCCTCACTTGATTATCTCTGAAATGTTACATCCCTTAGGGGAATGTGAAGTCTTTCTTTAATAAGAAGGGCTTTATTTTGTTTTTCTAGGTGACATAGTAGAAAGAGCATTGGACTTGGAAGTAGGAAGATCTGAGTTCAAAATTACCTCAAACACATGCTGTATGACCTTGGGCAAGTCACTTCACTGCCATTTGCCTCAATTTCCTCATATGTAAAATGGGAGTAATGGTAATAATAGCACCTCTCTTGAAGGGTTGTTCAAAGTATTGAATAAGGTAATAATTATAAAAGTGCTTAGCGAAGTGCCTGGCACACATAGTAGGTATACAAGTGTTAACAATAATTATTATTTTGTTTTTTCTTTGTTTCTGTAGATCCTAACGCAGCACTCTCTTTGGAAAAATGCATTAACATGCTTTTAAAAGAAAAGGTGCTTCAGAAATGCTCCCTGTATGAAATGATTTGTGGTTCCTTCTCTCATTGGTCACACAATCTGATAAAAGAGATAAAAACAGATGTCAATTATCAGAAGACAAAGTAGAATGAAGTAAGTACATTCCAGTAAGGAGACTTCAGAAGAGAACATAGAATCATAAGATGTAGAGTTTGAATAGACCTTAGAAATCGCCTAGAGGCCGAGACCAATCCCTTTATTTTGCAGATGGGGAAACTGAGGCCATTCCAGATCACAATCATTCACTGATTTCACCTTTCTTGGGTCACTGGAGCTGACATTAGGTTTCAGTCAAGGTCATATTTCTTAGGAACATTGAATGAGTAGTTGTAATGTAGTCAAAGACCCCCCAAAGTACCTCTATCTATATTCCTTGCTGCTAAGTGCTCTTCCCAAATTTTGTACCTCTTTCTATTTTTAAATAATGCTATTAAACGTTTAAGGATATCTGAATTATTTATATTTCTGCGTATTGTCTCCAGCTGTAATCGTATATTTCAATATCTTTCAACTTCACGTTGCCATCTGGACCAGATTGCCATTAAATCGAATCAGATAAACTTTACCTTTCCACTATCTCTGATTTATATCAGCTTCACATCTCCAAAAGCCCAGGACTCTTAAAAGCAATCTATTTTCAAAGAGCATGGGGGAAATTAGTGAGTTTGGATAACACGATATTCATTCTCTGAACATTAGTCTTGGATAGACTAGCATGAACCAAAATTTACTGGAATCGCCAATGCGGTAATGCTAAAGCTTGGGCTGGTCTTGTGAGACCAACTTCATCTCATTACTGAAGGCTTTTTTTTTCCTACCTGAGAGGCTGCAAGCCAATGAATAGACACCCACGACAGTATGTGGATTTTTAAATCTTACAGAACTCTCAAGTCTTACTTCATATTAACATCTTTTTTTTCTTTAGATTTAAATATTTTATTTTTTTTAGAAAAATTTTCCATGGTTACATGATTCATATTTTTACTTTCCCCTTCACCTCCCCTATATCCAATGCACATTTCCACTGGTTTTAACATGTGTTATCACGTATTGACATCCTAATTCTAGCTGGCATCTTTTTATTTGAAGATTTTTGTCAACATGGAGAGGCTGGACTGAATTAAAAGAAAGGAAATTTCCAGAATCAGATTTGGGTAAATATCTGATGCTGACCTTTCCAATCTTCCTCCACGTTATACCCCAACTTGTATTCTACACTAGCCTATTTTCGGGTCTTCTCACACGACCCTCTGTCCTGTGAATTAATTCCCTTTCACTGGCTGCCTCCAATTCTTAGTGTGCTCTCACTTTTTGCCTTTGACTCCTGCTTGAAGGGCATCCTTAAAGATTTAGCTTCTACAAAGAGGTCTTTCTCAATTTCCCCAACCACTAGGGACTTCTCTCTGAAATTATCTCCTATTTTACATTTATTCTGTCCCTATTTTTAGGTACATAACTACTCACATATTGTCTCCTCCATTAGAATATGGGCTGGGATGAGGAGTGTTCAGGGAGGACTGGCTCTTTTGGTGTGGGGACTTGATAAACCCTTTTCAAAGCTGCTCAACCACCTTTGGTACCCACCATGCACCCAAATCTCACCCATGGCTCCAAAAAGTTGTAGCATGTGCAGTGTCCACACCATCATACCCAGGTTGAGGGTAACCAATGGACCACAAACTCCTCAGAGAAGTAGGAGGATGTCTGTTCCAAGCATGCGAAGTTTTCTCCCAACAGAATGGGCTGATTAGAACAATTTATTCCATTAGCCGTGAAAGCAGCTGAAGCAGGTGTCGTAGAGAACTTAGAGCTTGGCCAGACATCAGGGACACAAAGGATTCCAATGTCTCCTTGACCATTGTCAGATATTCTGATTCTTGCTTTACCATCAAACTCTGATGACTCTGGAAGAGAAAGTGAGGCTGATGACTTACTGCACCCCTGACTCACTTAAATCCGACTCTCTGGCAAGTCAAGACATTCTCCCATGATGTCACTGGTCCTCTTTGAAAACAAAGAATGAAAGGACAAAGGACATACTTGTACAAAAATATTTATAGCTGCTCTTCTTGTGGTAACAAAAAATTGGAAATTAAGGGGATGCCCATCCATCGAGGAATGGCTGAACAAATTGTGGTATATGATAGTGATGGAATAGTATTGTTCTGAAAGGAATAATGAGCAGAATGGTTTTAGAAAGAGCTGGAAAAGCCTTCATGGACTAATGCAGAATGAAATAAGCAGAACCAGGAGAACACTGTACATCAGTGATTCCCAAAGTGGGCACCACTGCCCCCTGGTGGTACTGCAGCGATCCAGGGGAGGCGGTGATGGCCACAGGTACATTTATCTTTCCTATTAATTGCTATTACATTTTTTTTAAAAAAATTAATTTCCAGGGACTCTAAGTAAAATTTTTTTTTTCTGGAAAGGGGGCAGTAGGCCAAAAAAGTTTGGGAACCACTGCTGTACATAGTAACCAACTGTGATAGATTTTGCTACTAACAATAAAATGATCCAGAACAATTCTGAGGGACTTAGGGTAAAGCATGCTACCCACCTCCAGAGAAAGAAGGTTGGAATCAGAATGCAATGATATTTCAATCGTTTACTTGGGTTTATGTTTTGGAGTTTTGGTTTTATAAGATTACTCACTTAAAAAAAATGAACAATATGGAAATATGTTTTACATGGTTAATACATGAATAACCCAAATCAAATTGCCTGCCAGCTCCAGGAGGGCCAAGGGAAGAGAGGGAGGGAGATAAGCTCAATCAAAACAACTTAGGGAAACTTGTGTGGATATCTGTTTTAACATGTAATTGGTAATAAATAAATAAATGTTTAAAAAAGAAAAAGAAAACAAAGCATGAAAAACAAGAAAGTAAGCTTCTTGATGAGAGGGCTCAGGCTTTTGATTTTCTATTTATCTCCTGAGCTTAGCACAGAGGACCCAAAGGTCATCTGCTGTCTCCTAGGCTATCACCAAGTCATTCTGACTTTTGTCTTAACCCTGAACTCTGATGACACTGGAAGAGAAAGCAAGACTGATGACTTACTGCACCCCTGCCTCACTTAAATCCAACTCATTGGCAAGTCAAGACATTATCCCATGATATCACTGGGACTCTGAAAACAAAGAAAAGAAAGGAAAGGAAAGGAAAGGAAAGCAAAAGAAAGCAAAGGAAAGCAAAGGAAAGGAAAGGAAAGAAAAGGAAAGGAAAGGAAAGGAAAGGAAAGGAAAGGAAAGGAAAGGAAAGGAAAGGAAAGGAAAGGAAAGGAAAGGAAAGGAAAGGAAAGGAAAGGAAAGA
>NW_025357054.1:0-1275 GCF_016433145.1 Gracilinanus agilis
GATCCTGTGTGAAGTGGGTCTTGGAGAAGCCTCTTGTCAAGACCTTCTTCTAGAAAATGGGAATGATGATAGTAATAAAGGCTGGCATTTATATAGCGCCTACTGTGTGCCAGCTACTGTACCAAGTACTTGACAAATATGTAGTTTAACAATTCTTAGATGATCAGAGCAAGCGCTAGCATGATGTGACAGAGAGAGAAAAGGCCCCGGAGACTGGAAGACTCAGGTTCAAATCCCATCCATCGCCGACACTTTCTGTCTGTGTCACTCTGGACAAGTCACTATAAAAGTGCCCAGGCAATTCTCAGAGATTCTTACGTTTGCAAACCTTTGGAAGAGAGAGTTCCTGACATCGGAAAGTCAAAAGGACCTGCTACACGGAATGGTTTTAAGGACTCAGTGGGAGTCATTTGCCAGCATCGCCCATGCCTTTACTGTGTGCCTGGCTTGGGGGCTAATTAGAGATTAGAGAATGGAAATATCCTGCCTCCTAGGGCTTACTATCTGATGGTGACACACAGATTTGTAAGTGCCTTCATAACGACTTACAGTTTTCTCATGCTTTGTTGTTTGGTTGCTTCAGTTGAGTCTAACCCTTTATGACCCCATTTGAGGGGTTTTTTGGGTAAAAGCATTAGAGTGGTTAGCCATTTCCTTCTCTAATTCAGTTTACAGATGAGGAAACTGAGGCAAACAGAGTTAAGTGACTTGCACAAGGTCACACAGCTAATAAGTATTTGAGACTAGATTTGCTTTTGGCTCATGCCAAAAGCTTAGCTGCCTGTGGCACCAGCCTTGAATCAGGAGAAAGTCCTGGGTTCATGAGCCCTCTCTTACACATATTAACTGTGACCATTCTTAACTCTTTTACTCTCTCATTGCATCACAGTATGTGAAATCTAAGTTACAGAAGAGTTGGCGCCATCATGGGTGCAAGGAGGTTATAAACGAGGGGCTTCCTATCAAACCCTCAGCAGGGATGTAGTCAATGCCTACCAGTGTCAGACACTTTGCTAGGTGCTGGGGGCCCCCAAGACAGAAATGAAATCAATCCTGCTTGTGGAAGTTGAAAGGCAAAACCTTCCTTGCCTCCACCCACCCCCAAACGTTTGCAGAGAACTTCATTGAGGCTCTCTGATTGGGGCTCAGTAACGGGGTGGTGGGGCATGCTATAGCTGTTAATGTTTCTAGATATCATCTGTTTATAAAGAAAGAAATGGGGGGCAGCTGGGTAACTCAGTGGATTGAGAGTCAGGCCTAGAGACGGGAGGTCCT
>NW_025357055.1:0-13690 GCF_016433145.1 Gracilinanus agilis
AGAGAGAGAGAGAGAGAGAGAGAGAAAGGAAAGGAAGAAGAATGAAGTCAGGAGTGTACTAGTCAATGTTTAATGGTCAGTTATCCAAAATATGTGTGTGTGCATATACATGCAGGTCACTTTTCAGTTTAACCTACATTATTAACAATTTTCTTTAATGTTCATAATTCTAGACAATCAACAAAACACTAAATCCAGCTACAATTTTGCTGTTTTCTGTTTGCTGATTTCTAAAGTGCCAAATGCTCATGGTGACAATTTAATAATCAGTTCTTATTAGCTAGTGGAGAATTTTCTTGGATTCCCAAAATGTGGCTTAGCTCAGGCAAATTTCCTTATATATTGACTTTTCCCTGGAAAGTTTGCTTTGAATTCCCTTCCCTTTCTGCTTTCCCTTTCCCCTTTCTTCCTACTTTCTTTCCTTTTTCCCTCCCTCCTTCTTTTTCTCCTTCTCTTTCCCCTCCCTTGGCTAGCAAGTGTCTGAGGCCAGGTTTGAACAGGGGAAGATGAGTCTTATTGCCTCCAGGCTCTGAATTCTATGTGCTGTGCCACCTAATTGCCTCTATAGAATCTTATATATCATTTAGTCCAATTGCCTCATTTTAGAGGTAAGGAAAGAGAGGGGTGCCCTGGGTGGTACTGGGTGGTACCGAGTACCAGGCACACAAAAGACAAAAACCAGGCAAAAATAAAATAATCCCTGTCCTCAAGGCACTTACATGCAAAAAATGCAGGCATAAATATGTATCTACAAAATAAATAGTGGGTAAGGAGCAGGTAGGTGGCACAGCATATAGAATGTCAGGACTGGAATCAGGAAGACTTGGATTCAGATCCATTCTCAGGCACTTCTACAACCCTCAGCAAGCCATTTAATCCTGTTTACCTCAATTTCTTCATCTGTAAAATTAGCTGGAGAAGAAAATGGCAAACTAGTATCTGCCTGCTGGTTACAGTACCCAATATCTTTGCCAAGAAAACCCCAAATGGGGTTACAAAGAGTCAGACATGACTAAAAAGTGACTCAACATCAACAACAAATTTTGGGGTAGGAGAAGTTGGCAGAAGGAGAGAAGATCTGAAAGGGCTTCAGGTAGGAGCTGATACCTGAGCTGAGCTTGGAAGGAAACCAGGGATTCTAAAAGATGAAAGTGAGGAGAGCGTACATTTCAGACAGAGTATATCCAGCCTACGCAAAGTGGGAAGGAAAAGGCTGAATATTTTAACTCATTTATCGAAGAATTTAATAATAGTTAAACACATTATGCAGCCCCCGTGACAGCATCCTCCACCCCCTATGTTTCTTTTGTACCTCTATTCATTCAGTGCCCACTTTCTGTCTCTCCGACTTCACGTCGGAGAACTGTTTTTACAAGACAGTGGCCGGAGGCAGGATTAGATTTGTTGGGATGTTTAGTCTGAGAGATTTGAAAGGTTGGGGAAGTATCATCCCTAATCTAGGTTTACATCTCTGTAAGCAAGAAAGACAAACACTGGTTTCACAGATCTTCAGTTGTCAAGTGAGCAGCAGAGCTATTTTGTTTTGAAAAACTGTTGAAATTATGCTGAAGATCAGAGGATACTAACAATAGCATAGTCTTATTCTCTAGGGTTTGTGACATCTCTTCCCCTTCTAACTACTATCAAAATAAACCTTTTTAGTGTCACCTGGCTGTTAATAATGGGCTCTTCTTTGTGTAGTGTATAATGTCCAACTTTAGTCCAAGGTTTATTGTGAACTAAAATACTAGAATACGCCTGCTTTCTAGTTTATGTCTAGATCTTTTGTGATTGACCTAATAAATTATACTTAACACCTTAAGGGAAGATTTTCATGTTTTCCTTGACACTGAACATGAATTTAGACAGCCCCTTGGGCTAATGTTAGACATTAGCCCGTTATTGAATATTAACTGTAACATGTACAAATATAATGCTGCCAGATCATTATTAACAACCCATTATAACATGCACCTTGGGTTATTTTTTCACTGGTAGGGATGGATTTGTACTCATCCATTCATGCTGCCTCACCCCATCCCTTTTGTGACTAATGGTTTATTTGTGAGAGTTTCCTGACCAGGGTCTGTGCCTTAGGAATAATGTGAGGGTAATTGGTAGTACAGGACTGAACTTATGACCTTGGCTTCATTAGCACCATGTTCCAGCCAACTGAGTTAACTTGTAAATGCACCCACTAGCTTTCCTAGAGTTTTCTTCCATTGCCATCTTGGACCTAAACCAAGTTCCCTATAATTCTCCCTGACAACTGCTATGTAGAAACAGGAAAAAGGCTAGTGATGAAGGGTGGTGGATAAGGAACAGAGAATTATGCGTGTTATTTATGAGCCAAAGATTATGGGAGAGAAGAAAGATGAAGTAAAAAAATTGCCATTGTGCCACACTTTACCCCTACCCTTGAATCACTGTAAACTCCATGTTGTGACTCCTAAAGCCAATAACTGTTAATAGTTTTTGAACCCAAAGCCTTTAGAAACCAAATTTCCTTTACTTAGTTTCTTATAACAGATGACATCAAAATTATTTTAGTTTTCCAGACTTAAAATGTTAGAAATATCTTTAAAATTAAGTTAAATTTTTTCTACATTGGCACAATTTTTAAGTCATTTTCTAACATTTTACAATCTATCTTCTTTTCCTCCTACCCTCCCCAAGATGGCAAGTAATATGATAGAAGCTGTACATGAGATATCATATAATACATATTTTTTTGTGAGAGAAGCTACATATCCCTTATATGAGAGAAAAAATCCATGGAGGAAAATAAAGAATGATATGCTTCAATCAGCATTCAGACTCCATTAGTTTCTTCTATGGTGGTTGATAGCTTTTGTGTCATGAGTCCCTAGGAGTTGCCCTGGGTCTTTCCATTAGTGATGAAGCCATTCACAGTTGATTGTCACACATTATTACTGTTTCTGTGTCCTACAGTCTTCTACAGGTTCTGCTTACTTCACTTTGCATCACTTCATATAAGTCTTTCCAGGTTATCTTTAACTCTTCTATACATTGTATTCTTAACCATTTACCAAGTTGCGGGCAGAATGCCTGGGTGCTAGTACCAGTACTACCCAATGGTACTACCTAGCCCTATATCCTGGCTGAGAAACTAATCACCTCTCCAGGTTTCTGGTTGTTTTTATCTTATAAAAGGAGGAAATTGGAGGAGGCATTCACTAGGTTGCTTTACAATGGTAACATTTACATGATTGTTCTTTTGAAATATCTCCATCCCTTCCTTTCCTTATCCATTGCCTTGACTCTAGACCAGTTCTCAGTTCCTTAAGTTGAAATTATTGTTACAGGCCCAGAATTGTCTCTCTATTTTCAGTCTCATTATCCTATATATTGCTGTCAGAATTATGTTCTTAAAACATGGTTTTAGTTACCACTCCCATATCCAAAAAGTTTTCCATTGCCTTCATGAAAACTGGCAGTATTCTTAAGCTGACATTCGAGATTCTCCATAAACTGAACCCGTTCCACCTACAAAAACTAGAATTTATTGCTGCCTGTCCCAAACTTTTTTTCTTATCCAACCCACACTCTCCCTTTATGTCTATTTCTAACTCTAAGCCCATGTTTCCTCAGACTAGAATGTTTTTTTTTCTCACTCTCCATGACTTAGAGCCTAGTTTCTTAATTTTATGTGTGTGTCATGTGTGTGTCATTTGACAATAGGATGAAGCATATGAATATATTTCTAAATGCTTAAAATAAGGGCATAGGATTACCTGGCACAAAGGACAGTCACTGCAATATAAGTATTGACTTCAAATGTACCAGTACCAGAAATACAAATACAAATAAAAAGTCTCAAAGAGTTTATATTCTCATGGGAGAAGACAAGACATAAAAGAGAATTGAAAAGTAGAAGGGGTGGTAGTGATGTAATGGAAGGTACTCTAATTGAAGAATTTCTGAGAGTCAGGAGCAGAGCAGGCAGAGGAAGGAAGATGAAGCATGAATGACTAGGGAAGTTTTGTAAGTGGTAATTCTGAGGAGGAACTCATCAATTGGAGGAGGGAGTCACAGAGACAGAGAGATCATCTAGGATGAGAACAAGAGTAGGGCATTTTCCAGGATGAGAAGACTTCTGGGGAATGGTGGAATTTTGTTGAGTCAAGATTAGAGCCCGAGAGAGGAATGAAGGATTGATCATACATCTATGGAGACCTTAATGATTATCTAGTATAATCCCTTTATTTGACATATAGAGAACCTAAAATCCTAAAAGATTTATTGACTTGCTTAAGCTCAAACAGAGAGTAGAACCAGGATTGGATGTTAGGTTCTGTAACATTAGTAAACAGGTAGTATGCTATTTCATCTCTGAATTTTTTGAAGCAGCTAGATGGCTCAATGGATAGAGTGCTGGGCCTGGAATCAGGAAGACCTGAATTCAAATCTGGCCTCAGGCACTTACTGGCTGTGCAACCCTGGATAAGTCACTTAAGTTCCTTTAGCCTTAATCCATTGGAGAAGGAAATGGCAAACCTCCCCAGTATCTTTGTAAAGAAAATTCTGTCAACAAAATTATCCACAGTCACAAGGAATTGGATGTGACTGAACTACTCAACAACAAGTGCAGTAGTTAAAGCACTAAGCTTGTAGTCAGAAAAAAATGAATTCAGATCCACCAGACACTTACTAGCTATGTGACCAAGATGCCACTTAATTTCTCTGCAAGCCTCAGTTTCCTCATCTGTTAAGTGAATGTTGGCTGTTACATGTATATAATACTGCCAAACTATTATCTGTAAAATGAAGAATTTGGACTCAATTACCTTCTAAGCTTCCTTCCAGGTCTAAATCTATTATTTCAGCCCTTTTTCCATTGTACTAGATGCACGTATTATCTAGCTTATAGACTCCTCAAAGGCAGAGAGCAAGGTTTATACATACTTAACATAGTACCCCATAGCCAATAACCACTCACTAAGCCATTAAATGAATCAATGAATTGAGCCTTGGAGTCATTGTCTTATCCCTTATTTGTCCTTAAGATGAAACTGGATGGTCTATAGATGGCCTTTCTAACAAGTATCCATCATTCTTTTGAAAAATATAGCAAAATTGTCAAGATCCAAAGGGCACCCAAGATCAACATCTCAAAAGGGTTTTCTTGTTGTTGATGATTTATTTTCTGTGTTAATGTGAACCTTAAGTAAACAATTACACTGGTTATTTCAGAGCCATTTAGAGTCATTTTAGAAGTATTACATTTCATATTTACATAAGTATATGTGCACATATATATACAACCTTGTGGAACTATATTTACAGTGTGATATAGCTATGGGTGGATATAGGTATGTATGTATATCTGTATGTACACATATACAAAATATGAAGATTTGTATATATATTAAAATAAATATCTGGATATAAGCACACAAAAGTGCATTTGTACTTATAGAAAAATGTGATTTATATTCACTTATTCCCAAAGTGACTAATTTCTAAAATAATTTTCCATTAAAATTATATATTTTAGACCCTATCGTGAGCACTATTATTATTCTTTGTATAGAATTCTAAACCACGTAGAAGCCTAAAAAAGGCAGGTACCCTATAACACAAAAGAGGTTACAAATAGCCCGTTTTGGGATAGTGCTATAAGGTTTGCAAAACACTTTCCTTACTTTGTGATGTAGATAGTTTTGTTGTTGTTGGTCAGTCAAGCCTGCTATTTCTTTGGTAAGTGGGACTCCAGGTAAGGAAACTCCCTTTAACAATACAGTTCAGTATTTACAAGTTATGGCTTTAGAGAGTTTCCCAGGTAATCGAGGTGTTAAGTGGCTTACCTAGGGGTCACAGAGCCAGTATTTGCCAGAGACTGGCCTTGAACCTTACTCTTTCTGACTTTTCTAACTTTTTAACTACACTTCTTCCCATCCTCCCAAAAGAAACACCTCTGCCCAAGGCCTCTGCTTTCTAATGAGTTATTGGCTGCTGTAAGATCACTGTTTCATGAGAGGTTCCTGCAGGACTGTCTGCCTTTTTGTATTTGCATCCTTATTGTTTAGCACAATGCCTGGCACATGGTAAGCATCCAGTTATTGCTTTCTTTGTCAGTCTGTCTGTTTGTTGTGTCCTTCCATCCATCCATCCATCCATCCATCCATCTATCTATCTATCTATTCTATCTATCTATCTATCTATCTATCTATCTATCTATCTATCTATCTACTCTTCTCTCTAAACTTCCTCTCAGAAGTAAATGGAATAGGTATTGCAATCCCCATTTTTATGGATAAGCAAGCTGAGGCTCAAGTTCATACAGCTAAGTAACTATTAGAGTCAGTATTAGAAACCACATTTTCTTTTTTAATAAAAAAAAATCCTTACCTTCTGTCTTAGAAGTATCAATACCAAGGCAGAAGCATGGGAAGGGCTAGGCAATTGGACTGAAAAGACTTGTCCAGGGTCACTTTGTGTATGAGACCAGAGTTGAGCCCAGGACTTCCCATCTCCAGGGCTGGCTCTGTCCACTGAGCCACCTGGCTGCCCCTAGAAACATCATCTAACTCCACATTTATCACTCTTTTCATACATTCCACAAAAACAAAACAAAAAAAGAAGGCAATTGCATCTTCATCATCCATGATTTCATTGTTAATAATTAATAATAATTAATTACAAGTAACCCTTCAACACTGCATCCCTTCTGCTTCCATACCTGAGGGTGGAAACAAAGTTGTTAATTTTGTGAATAGAATTTTTATTTTAAAACACATTAATGACAGAAAATAAAAGAAAGTAACTTTCATTGAGAAAATGTTACAAAAGTAAGACCGCCATATAGAAACACATTCTAGTAAGTCATTTTTCCCATCAAGCATGATTCCTTTGTAGTACCTGGATCTAAACACAACCCAAAGATTGAAGAAACAGAGAAGACTCCCCCAACAAACTTAGATTTGGGGAGAATCTGGTTTCTCCAGAGATCACAGATTATCTAAATTGTAAATTTAAAGGTAGAAGGCAGCTTAGAGGTCTGACTTCTCTGTAGAAATGAAAACATTTCCCCCATGTTTCCTCATACAAAGCAACTGCTTAATAAATAAATAATTATATAGCAGAAATTGTGTAACTAAAAGTACAATGGAAAGATTGGTTGATTGGTTGGTTGGTTGTTGTCCTTCATTCTTGAAGAGGACCAAATTGGCAACCACTATGTCAGGGTCAATGTATAGTGTGTGTCCAAAAGAAAACTGTGATTTCAGAGAACCTGAATTCAAATCCCACCTCTGATGCCTGATATGACCTTAGAGAAATCACTTGGGGCAGCTATGTGCCTAGTGGTTAGAGTGCTGGGCCCAGTGTCAGGAAGACTCAGCTTCCTGAGTTCAGATCTATACTCAGATACTAGCTGTGTGACATAAGCCCATTGGCCTCAGTTTCCTTATAAGTAAAATGAGCTGGAGGAAATGGCAAACCACTCCAGTATCTTTACCAAGAAAACCCCAACTAGGGTCATGAAGAGTCAAAAATAACTGAAAAATGACTGAAGGACAATAAGAGAAGTCACTTAATTCTCTGGTCATTAGTTTTCTTATTTCTAAAATGAAATGGTCGGACAAGATGTTTTCTGACATCCCTTTTAGCTTTTGGATCTATAATCCTCTCCCACTGAATCGTAAATTATGTGGGGCAGATTCTTAGCCCTCTAGTAATTTAAATAAGGAGGCCGATGAGGGCTAAAGCTGTCTGAGAGGATGGCATCCTAGAAGAGGTTGGCAGAACTGAGCATTGAAGGAAGTGTCTTATGAACCAATTAATCCCAGTAGACAAGTCAACAAGGAGGATACTCAATAACCCTGAAATTTAAAAAAAAAAGTTTTGTCTAGGGAGAATTTTCCAAAATATCTCATATAAATGCTGTAGCACCAGGGCCAACAGCTGCTTAGCAGAAACACTAAAAAAATCAAACTCCACTGGCCTAGTAGTGGATGCCTGGTGTGTATGTTTGGGACTATCCCCCAGAAACAGATATGGGAAACCCAGAGACCAGAGGGAGTCTTTCAACACTTTCTAAAGCAGTTGAAAGCAGACAGATGGCACCTTAACATCTCTGATGGAAAACCAGAATGTGAAGTGTATTCCCAACATATGTGCGTTAACTAACGTCTCTGTGCAGGGAAGGGAGTAGATGCCACCATCCAAAGATTCCATGTTATACTTTACTCACAACCATTTCGTTCAATGAATATTCACCCAAAAAACACATTTACTTGGTACTCTACAACTCAGCACTTCTTGATGTATTCTCATGTTTGCTGTTGAAGGGACAGTGTGGTGTCACAGAAAGGTAAAGAGTCAGAAAGACCTGGATTCACTTCAAATCCTGACCGCCATTGGGCAGACTCACCTTATGGGCTCAAGTGTTCTCATCTGTAACATGGGGATAAATAAAAATCTATGAATACCTCTGTTGCAAGACTCAGATAAGCTATGCTTGTAAAGTGCTTTATAAACTTGAAAGTGCTATGTAAATAGCAGATGTTATTTTTATTTTATATTTGTTATTCATGAAAAACTTTATTGGTGAATATTAATTCAGTGCATTACTCTGGGAGCTATTATCAAGAGATTAATTCATGTATACAGATTGTCATCAAAGTCTTAGCGCAATTTTAAGTTCTTAAACCTGGAGGGGGAATCAGATGTTCCAGCATCCCCATTTTAAAGATAAAAAAACTGAGACCCAGGAAGGATGAGTGACTCACAGGTAGTAAAATTATTAAATCATTAATGCTTAAAACTCAACTAGGAATTTTGACACCCAGGACAGACTTTTAAAGATTCCAGAGTGTTCTCTACAGAAGACATAGTCCGTGGCTCTAAAGGGCTTAAAATATAGTAGGTACAATAAATTATAGATTCCTAATAATTATGACAATGTGATAGAAGTGTCCAGTGAGCACAAAGTGCTCTAGGAAATCAGGAGCAGGAAGAGTCATTTCTAGTTGGGAATGATCAAGGAAGACTTAATGGAAGAGGTAGTGTTGAGTTGGATCTTGAAGAGGCAAGGAAGATTTTGATTGGTGCAAAGATCAGGTCCTGAAGAAGAAAGCTTTTTCCTCCATCTTTCCTTGCTTCCTTGAAACTGGAGAAGCTGACTTATGATGAGAAATACTCTCAGATGTGTTAATTTGTCGGCATTTTGGGGAGGTTTTTTTGTACCTAGAAAGGGGTAAAATGGCAGCTTGAAAATATCTCAATGTATTTATAAAACCCACTGTAGTTTTTTAGTTGTAAGTAGAGCTGTCTTCCTGGCATTCCTCACTGCTGCTCTGAGAACCAGGTAGTTTGACCTTTCTAGCTCACTAAGATTCACAAGGAATGTCAGATAGGGATAACAAGAGCTCACAGTTATGTCATACTTTATTGTTGCGGTGTATGGGGTGTTCAGGGAAGACTAGCATCTCTGGTGTAAGGGCTTGGCAAGCTCTTTTCAAGACTGTTCATCTACCTTTGTCACCCAACCCTCACCTGTGGCTCCAAGAAGCAGCCATTGCCAATCATCTTGACTTTTGTCCTTCCACTGGACATTGATGATTCTGGAAGAGAGTAAGACTGATGGATTTTTGCAACCCTGCCTTTAATCTTGTCTGTCTTAAAACTTAAATCCAACTCACTCAAAAGTCAAGACATCACCCTCATAATGTTGGTCCTTTTCAAAGATTATGGAAAAGCAATTTTACTGTTACTAAGTACCTATACTATCTCATTTGAACCACATGACAATTCTTTGAAGTAGATAGTGAATGTGTTATCAAAAAACAGATTTTGTTTCTATCTATTCTTTTCCCTAAGTGGCACATTTAATCTTTAAGTGTATTTCCATTTGGCTTTTGTTGACTACCTGAGAAAATCTGTTCAGGAGACCAAATAGAATATATATAGCACCTACTCTGTACTAGACAATACACTAAGTACTTCCCCAAAGATTATCTCATTTGATCCTCACAGTAACCCAGTGGGATAGGCACTGTGATTATCCCCATTTTATAGTAGGGAAACTGAGGCAAGCAGAGGTTAAATGATTTACTCAGGCTCACAGAGCTAGTAAGTGTTTGAAACCAGACTTAAGTTCAGATTATCATGACTAGATGCCCAGTACTCTATCCACTGAGCTACCAGCTGCCTTTATATTAAGCACTTAATGTTTCAGGCATTGTGCTAAGTGCTGGGGATACAACACACAAAAAGGCAAAAGACAGTTCCTGTTCCCAAAGGGCTCTTTAATATGTATATATGTACATATTTATAATTATATATGTTATATTTAATTATATCTGTAACCCAATTATATTATTAACTAATATTAGCTAATTATTTGCAAGATAAATTAGAGAGAATTAGCAGAGTGAAGGCTCTAGCCTAAAAGAGAATCAGGTAAAGCTTCCTGTAGAAGGTAGGATTACAGCTGAGTCTTGAAGTAATCCTGTGAAGAAACCTGTTGCATGTTAGCATCTACTTTGCAATTTATAACCTTTTCAAGGTATATTTGTCATTGAAAGCTTAAATGCTTTGCTCTGGGTCACTCAGCCATTATCTGTCAGAAGTCAGACTGAGGTCTCTCTGACACCCAAAGCCAGATTTTTAACCCCCACCCCATACTGCCTCTCCATTGTTGCCATTATTGTGGGCATTTTGTTATTGCACATACCTGAAGATAATTAAACTTTTCTTCTCTTTAATACTGTGAGGAAGGACCAGAGGTGTCCGTGAATGCAAATTATTTTTATAATTTCTCTTATTTCTGAAAATGTACCTTAAGTGAAAATAATTACAAGATACTACAATTTATATAATTGTAAATGTTTTCATCCTATTATCTCTATTTGCTTTGCTGTATTGATAAAAAATACTATATCAATTGATACAGTTTGGTCCTTCAAGGTATTATTAAATTCTATTCACATATCAAACATTTCATCAATTTTGGATGGCCTCATTGTGCCAAATGAATTAGATTTTATTGTAAACATTGTCATATCTCCTTTTTACTATGGAATGTAAACTTGGTGGCTGGAGCCTTGTATAGTTGATGATGATAAACAGTGCCTGGTTGATAATGATAATGATAAAGAATGATAATACAGTTGATAACGAATGGAGTACTTGGCCAGTTTTTGATGGGTGAACTTTTGAGCAGAGATCCAAAATACATGAGCATTGCACCCCCAGGATCTTCTCAATTCTAGCTCCTCCTTGACACATAGCTCTTATTATTTTTTCTCTGGGTAAGATTTGCCTGAAGTGGAAGAGAACTGAATATGGATGAGTGCATGTTGTAAACTGATTTTAAACCATAATTGCTTTGCTGTACGAAAATAGCTGAGGAAAGTAGATTGGGAATATAGGCAATCAGAGATGAGTTTCCTACACCTGCCAGATACCATGTGTGCCACATAAAGTACCCACAGAGAAATGGAAATGCTGTGAAACCTACAACAAGAGGCTCCAATTAATGTGATTTGGATGCATCTGTCTGCCAGAAACTCACCTCCTAAAACGACTTTTCTGATCCTGGCATTGAGTGGGAGAAATCATCACGGTGAGCCGAACGGGAGCTGTTCAGAGAGCATCATCACTCTATGGCCAAGTCTGGGAGAAAAATTCAGGCACCGGAATTGTAGAGGTGCAATATTTGCTTTTGCTGTAGGGCTTGTGACAAAATCCAACATTTGTGTAGCAAATGAAGCTGTGTATGGGAAAGCATATGCTATGAACACAAACGACAGAAGGAACTGAGGACCTTCTCTGGGAAATTGTTCTATTTTGATCACTGAGGTGTAGACCCACTTACTGTATTGATTTCTGGTATCCAAGCATCATAGAAGATTTCTGGAGCCAGTCAAGCCCACTAATTTAGATTGGAAAGTTGAAATGAGATATTGCTGGTGATTATCTACTGTAAGTCAGTGACTTGAAGAGAGAACATGGATGGCCGGAGATTTTATTTTAAATGTTATTGTTCAGACCAATGGACTGTGTACTCTTTTGACTCTCTGAAACTGGTCATAAAATCCCATAGGAAGAAGGGAACTCTGAAGTCCCCTAGTGTAACCCATTCCAGAAAAGAAATTCACTGTCTTTCTTTTTGTTTCTATTTCTATCTCACACACTTAACACAGTGCCTGGCACATAGTAAATGTTCAATAAATGATTGTTGCCTGTCTGCCCTCACAGTCTTTTACTGACTTTATAATCCTAGGCAAGTCCCTCAACTTCTGTAATAATAATTAGCTGGCATTTCTATAGCCTTTTTATTTATACAAAGCATTACATTTGATCCTTACAACAATCCTTGGAGGCAGGTGTTATTATTATCCTCACTTTACAGATGAGGACACCGAGGCAGACAAAGGTAAAGTAACGTGCCCTGGGTCACTCAGCTAGTGTCTGAAACTGGATTTCAACCCTCTTTTTTCCTGAATCTAGATCTAGCTTTCTATCTTCTGTGCCATCTAGATGTCTACAAATATCCATCTCCTTTTCTACAAAATAGAGACAATAGAATGTGCTAGACATCTTTAAGGATTGTTACGAAGGTCATAAGAAAAGATAGGAAGGTTACACAAAAAGTACACAAAGAATGTTATCAATTTGAGGCTATATATGAATATATAAACATATCTGTGCATACATAGCAACATATATAAATATATACACATAATACACATATGCACATAGGTGTCAGCTACCTCCCTACCAGACCCATTCTCCTATAAAAGAATTAGAGCTGGTGGAAGATATTTCAGAGACCATTTTATCCATTCTCTTCATTTTCAAAATGAGGAAATTGAAGCCCAGAGAGGGTGAATAATTTGTCCAAGACCACACAAATAGTGATAGAAATGGAATTAAAATTCTGGTTTAAAAAACAAAATTCTATTTGAATTCGGTTTTCCTCCAATATTTCTAGGCTTTGGGGGAATTCTTTAAGCCCAGATTACAAGTATCCCCAAAGGATTAGGGTGACCTCTATGAGTTTGCTAAGGAAGAACTGGAAGAAAATGTGGACTTGCTCTGTGAAGTTACCATGGTGCTATGGACTCATGATAAGCCTTGAGACAATGACGGAAGTTATTTACTCTCCATTATCAGGGAAACTTTACACATACCTCCAGATGCCCCTGGTAAACCTCATTCAAAACAGCAACCATTTTGGAGTATCTTCCATCTTCCTGTGTGTCTGTCTATATATTGCCTCTCTTTCAAGGTCCAGCTCAAGTCCATGAAGTTTTCTTAATTGTAATAATGATTATCAATATGTTAAGTACCTAATATATTAGCATAGAAGGCTGTCTTTAAAGCCTGAAAGATCTGATTTCCAGTCCCATCCCTGACCTGTTCTGGCCATGTGGCCTTAGTATTAGTTATAAAAAAGGTTCTTTACCACCACCCTATGAGGGAAGTCTTCAAGTATCACAGACCCTATTTTGCAGGAAAAGGAACTAAGTTTGAGAGAGAGAGAGTTAGTGACTTGTCTAAAGCCACATAATTTGTTGGCATTCACATCAAGTTGGGAAAGAATAAGTCTAGATTGTTAGAGAGAAAGAGAAAGAGAGAGGCAGGCAGGCAGACAGACAGACAAAGACAGAGACAGAGAGACACACACACACACACACACACACACACACACACAGAGAGA
>NW_025357056.1:0-2059 GCF_016433145.1 Gracilinanus agilis
TTAAATTATATAATGAGAGAAAAAACAGCTTAGTAAAATTAAGTAACACTGAACTAAGCCTGACAATAGGAGTAGTGTTCACTATCTATAATTTCATACCGCTGCAAAGAAAGAAGTGCCTTTTCATATCTCTTCTTTGGGGCCAAGTATGATTATTATAAATACAGTGTTCTGTTTTTATTTTTGGTGCTGTTATTATTTCCATTTATATCATTGTAGTTATTTCTTACATTATTTTACTGGTTCTAATTACTTCATTTGTATCAGTTCATAAAAGACTTCCCATGCTGGGCTGTAGACTAGAATTGAACTCCTTCTCTTCTGGAATCAGAGGCAAGTAACTATTATTTGCTTCTGGAAACTGTTCATTGCTTAGGACACAACTAGGGTTCATACTCACAACCACTTCTCTTTGCTCTGGTTTTGTAATTGAGAACAGGGTAATGGATGATGTGGCTTCCAGATGGCACCCATTCTTGCACTAGTTCAGAGATCCCCTGGGATTTCTTTATGCCCTGGTGCTTTCTGTGGTGGTGCCCAGTCTTAATCAGCTTTTGTTCTCAGGATGCAATAATGTTCTGTGCACAGCATATTCCTGGTTCTATTCCAAGCCTGCTATCTGTAGACCTCTCTATCTCCCTAAACCTTTTTAGGCTGGAAAAATTACTCCCCGTAATTTTTTTTTGTTTTCCCAATTTGAATTTGATTTTCCAGATCTTTGTGGAAGAGATTTGGTAGAGGCTTAAGCTGTATTGCTTCCACTTTTTCTATCATCTTGAATCCACTTTAGAGGAGGATTCTGTAAAATAAGGAATAGAGGTGATCATAAAGCTGAAATTGATAATTTTGATTGTTTAAAATTTAAAATCAACTAATATGAGGTCAATTGGAAAAAAATTTGACAGGGTTCGGTATCCAAGACAAATACATCTGTATCTATATAAAAACCACATATCTATATAGATATGAGATAAAAATCCATTCCCTAATAGATAAGTAGTCAAAGATTAAAAAAAACTATTCTTAGAAAATTTCAAGCTATCATTAATTTTAAAAAAGTAAAAATCAAAACAATTCTGCTATCTCCTTAATACTAATTAATCTGTTAATATCAGTTAATTTTTACAAGGGGAAATTGAGATGGTAAAATTAGAATCAAGTTCACCCACCTTTGAAATGAGGGCACAGTGTCCCCTCCATATACCTACTATATCCTTAGACTCAAGGGACTCAAATTTAAAGTGATGACTACCTAACTTTCCCCACCACCACTAAGTTTCCTTCTCTGTATGGCATAGCTTATTTTTAGTTATTCTCTTGCTTTGCAGAATTTAGTTTCTGATCTGCTAAGTCAATTCATTTTGAGAATAGGTTAATCAACTCAGTCCTTAGGACTAGCCCCTTACTGGGTTTGGATGCTACAGCTAAAGGCAGATTCTGCTATGGACTCCAGTTTTTTTAACAGCTAGTGGTTCTTCACCCTTTTCAAATATCACAAAGTTATAAACTGGTCTTTTTCATCTCTGATATTTATTTATATAAGATCAGGAAAAATATAACACAAAAGAGACAGCAACACCATGTATTCATGGCCTCGTGTTTAATGAGGTTTAAAAGAGTTTATTATATTCCTTCCTACTCAAGATCCACCACAGAAAGGAGTAAGTTTCCATTTGTTCATATCTTTTGTGTGCATGCTCTGTATCTAATTAAAAAGCTTTTTTGTCACCATGAAATAAATAGACAGGATATAATTAAAGGAAGGAAGGAAGGGTCCTTCTATCACACATTTCTGGGTAAAAGTTGATTAAGACTCCATGTGGGTTGATATCAGGCAGAGTATAATGCATATGCTCAAAGGACTAGGACCTCACCGACCAAATCCCACATTACATTAATATTATTGGACTGAAAAAATCCTGGGATATTATATAAAACAATATATATGATATAATATTTAAAAAATATATAATATATATAACATATACATAACATACAAAATATACATAATATATAATATAAACTATAATATAATATATAACATAATATACAACATAAT
>NW_025357057.1:0-1118 GCF_016433145.1 Gracilinanus agilis
TGACTTCATCACTCAGTCCTTCCTCAGGATATCTGATTGGAGAACAGTCATACAGGAAATTAACTCAGATCTCAATCACAGGATTAGTGTGGTTTTAGAAGGCCAGAAGACCCTCTTCCTTCCAGACATTTGGGATGACTGCAGTTTAAAAATGGTGGCTTCCCAGTGCACTGATTTCATTTCCTAATCAAATTCTTGTTTACAGATAAAGAGCAGGTCCCTACCCTGCCTACAAGAAAAGATAGCCCAGTGATATGACAATAACCTTGTTGGACTCAACCCAGTTTTATAGCTTGTGGGAGACACTGTTTTGTAGGTTTGAAATCAGATTGTTCTTGGGAGCCAAAAGAGGGAACAATTTCTCAAAAAATACTCCAATTCAATAGTGTTTTTTTCTACACTGAGATACAGTAACTTTTTTCTAGTTCCCTAAATGCTTATATGATATAAAGAATAGCACTCATTTGTTTCTTGTTTTCTCTTACAAAAATGAAGATTGTTACACAGTGTTTGTCACTTACCTAACACATGGAGGAATGCTATAATAATGAATGAGTTCTTATCTCCAAAATATGTATTGATCCATAGGTTTATGAGATATGCATAAGTAGGAAATATTAGCATTGTCAGTTATATGGCTTTTAAGGATTCACTAAGGCTACTCTCTTCATGACCACTTCGGAAGATTTATAAGCTTTGTTTTAATTTGGAAAATCTCATCTGAGAATTAGCATGAATGTCATAGGGGGAGCCAAGGGCCTGTTAGACATATAAAAAGGACAGCACTATCAATGGTAATTACTAGTTTAAACATGTATTTGTTCCAGTGAAATATAACCCTCCAATTACATCCTATTCCTTACTGAGAAATATGGCCTTTTTATGAATTGGCAATGGAGTTTTCCAACAGCTGTTAAAGATGTATATAAAATACATAAAAATACATCACAAAAAGACATGAAACAAGTCAGGATGCCAGATAATTAGAAGTCTCAGGCAGTGTATATATAAGGTTCTTAGAACATAATTGTTTTTTTTTTTATTTTAGGTCTAGTAAAGTGGTATAAAGAGAAAAAGAAAGCAAGGAAAGAGAGAACAAAGAGAAGAATGTTGAAATT
>NW_025357058.1:0-2552 GCF_016433145.1 Gracilinanus agilis
CATTATATACTGTGTATGTATAGTTTATATGCCATATGTATTATATGTCTATATTATGTTATATATTATATATTATAGTAAAATATAAATATTTTGTTATATAGAAACCACTTAAATTAATTTTAACCTTCACTACAACCTGAGGGAAGTGCTACAGATATTATTATTGTACTCATTTTACAAATGAGGAAACTGAGGTTGATAGAGGTAAAGTGACTTGCCTGGAGAGACACATACAGAACTAATAAGTATTTCTAGTGGGCCTTGAACTCAGATCTTCCTAAATCCAGGTCCAGTTCTCCTTCCACCAAGCCATGTTGACTCTACCTTAGTCAGATATACACTCACATATGCAAGCAAACTTGATTCATCAGCAGCCTCCCCACCTCAGCACAGACCCATATTAATCCGTAATTCAGTCCTACTGCAGCTGTTGGTAGGACGGTCAGTTACAATTCAGAGCATGGAAATGTGGAAAGATACAAAGCAAGTTATTAACTCAATAAACATTTATTTATTTAGTGCCTATTAAGTGTCAGGCACAGTGCTAAGTGCTTTACAAATATTGTTATGATTTGTGAATGCATGTCAGCATTTTAATTCATGACAATCAAATAGGAATATTTTTATTAATGATAATATTTATATTATTTCATGTGTGTGACCCATGGGTCTGAACAATTTAGAACTAAGGAAAGAATAATTAATTGAGAAAAGAAAGATCATAGATTAGAGCTGGAAGGGATTTTAAGAGTTCCATCTGATGCAATCCCCTCATTTTGAACATGAAGAAATTGAGTCTCAGAGAACTTAAGTGAATAACCTGAAGCTGCATGGGTAAGAAGGGGCCAGGGTTGAGCTTTGAACCAAAGTCCTCTGACCCTGAATCTATGGCCCTTTCTATAACATCATGAAGCCTTCAAATATAATGAGCTAAACACAAAAGCACTATAGTCAGGATAAATAGCACCGGGCTTTTGTAAGTAGACCTGTGTTCAAGTTTCAGACTAACCATTTACTGGCTGTGTGAAATTTATTGATTCATTTTAAAAACCTTCCCTTCTGCCTTAGAATTGATACCAAGAGTATCAGCTGCAGGGCAGAAGAGTAGTAAGGGGTAGGCAATTGGAGTTAAGTGACTTGCCCAGGTTCATACAACTAGGAACTATGTAAGGCCACATTGGACCCAAAACCTTCTATCTCCAGATCCACTAAGCCACCGAGCTATCTCTAATTGTATGAATTTTAAAAAGTGATTCAATCTTTCCATATCTATAAAATCATGGTAAAGATCCTATTCCCTGACCAGGGTTGTTATAAAAAGGCGTACAAAACCAAACCTCAAGTCTACATAATGTGATGGTTATGCTGGGTTCAATAAGGCTATGCTAGTGAGGATGAAAGCTCTAAGAAATTCAGGCTAGACAGCTTTTACCTACAGAATTATTTTCTGAAGATCAGCAATTCCTAACAACAGAAAAAAGGATCATGACCAGCACTTGGCCATCAAGAGATTTTTTCCCCTTTTTTTTGCAACAGCATTTTGTAAGGTACGGAATGGTTGATATCATGAATTATTTTCTGTCTATTATTAAAGGAAAAAGAAAATATCATGATGGGAAGTCTTTAGGTGATACCTGAAGAACAAGAATTTTTTTAAAGATGATCTTGCCAATTGTTTTTCCTCATAATCAAGGTTATCATTGTTTCTCTGCTCTAATTTGTAATTGACACTCTAATTCCCATTAAGAGCTGCCATGGTTAAATTAGACCATGATTTATGCAAAAACTGAAAAGAAGTGACGATGTGACTCTCAGAGGAAGAAAAAAATCTCAGCTGTAAAATACTTCTTTTTTTTTCCTAAATGTCCTCTGAATCTTCTCTCTCTACTATTTTATGTTCATTAAAGAGCCACTGGGGGAGGTACGGGGATCAGTCAGTGGCATGTACTTAGATGCTTGAATTCCCAAGTATTTTAGATGTAGTTTGTATTAAGGACAAATTAAGCTGAAAGTTGTAGTCTGGGGGCCTTCGAGAAAGAAAAGCCTTTAAGCAACTAATGACTTGTTCAAGTTGTGCCTTTGTGGGAAACATGCCAGGGAACTTGGGTAGCAATTTATAGTAACTGTGGTAAATGAACCATAATTAGCAGTAGAATTTATGAACTGTTTGCTAAACTGGTAATTAGCTAGAGATGTAAAGGCACAAACTGGAGGTGTTCATAGCACAACAGAGCAAGACTTTTTTGATCATCTACAGCTTAAACACATGGAGTTTAGGCTGTCTTTTCTCTTGGGAGGTTGTCACATATGAAAAATGGAAACAAAGAGAGGGGAGGGAGGGACAAAGGGAAAAAGAGAAAACAATAAAAGAGACAATGACACCGAAAGAGAGAGGGAGATAGAGTCACATATAGAGTCAGAGAAAGGGGAGAAAGAGAGAGAATAGAAAAGAGAGAGAGAGGAGAGAGATATCAACAGACAAAAAGAAAGAGAAAGAGAAAGAATGAGAGAGAACTAAAGAGAAATATATATATATATATATACATATA
>NW_025357059.1:0-5539 GCF_016433145.1 Gracilinanus agilis
AGCTTAGCCATTTAGTTGCTCACACTAAAGCTTCTGATCCCTCTGCTCTAACCTGGCTATCTGGCTGCTCAAGCTCACCTCTCTCTTCCTTTGTCTATTCAGATTGGGAAGAGAGTCCATTAGTTAGTTAGAAATCTTGAGGGGTCAGTTTTATAAATTAAAATTTTAAAACTAAAAATACAGCCTCTAGAGAATTTCACTTATTACACCAGCCATCATTCTCTGAGTAAAACAAAGGGAGCAAATTATTATATTCCTCTTAAACCTTACTTTAAACAAGCATTCCATCATATAATTCCTCACATTACAATAAATCCTGTATATGTTAAAAACATTCATTAATTCTGTCTTTCTAATCATAGTCTACCTCCTCAGAAAACGTGAATTGCTCTTTCCTTTGGACTATTTTAGAATGCTAGAAGCCAGTGGTCTGTAGTCCATTTATCTTTCTTTCAATGGCATTTGGTGCTATACAGCATGGGAATGGTAGATACATGATAAAGGAGCTCTATGAACCTGGGCAAATAATGTAGCTTTAGTGATTAAAATAGAACTTCAATCTATCTTTCACAGAGATGACAAAGTTATATTCCAATAAATAAGTCTGATCATGTCTCTGCCCTTCTCAAAAGCTCTTAGTAATTCCTCATTGTCTCCAGAATAACATATCTACTCACTGTGAAATCATATGCTCTCTCCACCATCTAATTCTGCCTTCTTCCCAATTTTAATTCATTATACTACCTATCAAAAAAGCTACATTATAGTGAAAAGCTATAGACCAATGATGGGCAAACTACAGCCCAAGGGCCAAATGTGGCACCCTGAAATGTTCTATCCAGCTTCACAACATTATTCTTAATCTGAAGAATACAATGAGTAGGATACAATACAATGAAACTTCTAAAGAGTTGCCTTAGAAGCATACTGTCGGGTGAACATTTCCTTTCTTTTGGCTCCTTCTTTAAAAAGTTTGCCCATCACTCATCTAGATCATGCTCTCAAGATTCTATCATCTATTTCCATTCATTCATATGGTTTATGCTCCAAACCAAGAATGGCATTCTTTCTTATTGCCACTTGTAGGAATCATCAGCCTATTTCAGGTATGTCCTACCTCTTTGACATATCATACCCCCAATCTCAGTTCTCTCTCACTCCTTAAAATCTGCTCTGTCATATTTTTGTATTCATGATTTTGCCCCTCTTCTTCCCCTAGTCACACAAATAAAAAATAATGTTCTTGAGAAGAGGGAACATTTTGTTTCTACCTTATCTCCAGCAGCTAGCACAATGTCTCGTACACCATAAGTATTTAATAAATATTTGTTGAGGGAGCCAGATAAGTGATTCAGTGGTTTGAGGGTCAGTCCTAGAGATGGGCGGTCCTGGGTTCAAATCTGGTCTCAGATGCTTCATAGCTGCGTGACCCTGGGCAAGTCACTTAAATCCCATTGCTTAGCCCATCTCCTCTTTTGTTTTGGAACCAATATATAGTATTGATTCTAAGTCAGAAGGTAAGAGTTCAGAATAAATATTTGTTGTTATTATGTATCTATGCCTCAGTTTCCTTATATGTAAATTAAAGAGGTTAAATTTGATTATTTCTATAATCAATTCCATTTCTTAAATTCTTAGTCAATGGTTCTAAACTACATTTTATATTTTTATAATTTAGGAGCAGAGTATTTAACAAAGAAATTAATATACTTTTGGATTATGTGGGAGGAGAACAAGAACAAAAAAAAAGAAAAAAGAAAGAATTCTGAGCTTTATAACTAAAGGAAAAGCCTTTTATAGTTGATTTAGAAGACTGCAATTGTGAAGAGCAAAGATTAAAATGTAGGGAGGAGAATTTTTGAAGAAATTGAGGAAAAATGAATAATAGTCATTAGTTTAGTTCAAAACTGTTCCTGTGTTCTGGACAGGAAATTTAAGAGAAAAAGCAGGATTAAGAATGCTTAAATGATAATTATCTCAATAGAACTCAAGGATAAGAAAAAAGAAAAAAAGTCAAGGTAGCTGAGAAAACATAAAATATTAGATAAAGGTAAGTGAAACTAATTTTTGAGTAAAGCAAAAGAGTAGCAAAGACTGATGGATGGACCAATTTGATGAAATAGATGTTTTAGGAGGAGGAACAAAGGTGGAATGTGGCTATAGAGTTGCTTAAACTAAAGAAACATGGAGTGTTGTCTTTTTTCCAAGTTTTTTTTCAATTAATGACATTTTCTTTTCAATCCTACTACCTCTTCCAAGAAAATATTGGAGAGAAAGGGGAAAAAAACACTTTTAACAAAAATCCATAGCAAAGTAAAACAAGCCTCCTTATTATTCATGTCAAAAAATATGTCTTGCTCCATACCTTGAATATGTCAGTATGCTTAATCACTGGTCCTCTGAAATTCTGACTGATCTTTCAAAGTTGTCTGTACAGTGTCTATCTTAACTTATTGTATAGATTTTTTTTTTAGTTCTGATCACTTCACAATAAATCAGTTCATGTAATTTTCCCTACTTTTCTCTGAACTCATACCTTTTGATATTTCTTATAACCTAATAGTATTCAATCATGATATGTCATAATTTGTTCAGTCATTCCCATTCCCCAAATGATAGGCAACCTTTTAGTTTCCAATTCTTTGCTATAAGAAAAAGTGTTGCTAAAATTATTTTTGTACGTATAAGCCTTTTCACTTATTTTTTCTCTGTTTGGAATACTGCTATTCTACTGGGACAAAATTTATTCTTAATTTAATGTCTTTTTGGGAAATAGATCCATGTTGCTTTTCAGAATGATATGATTAATTCACACCTCTAACAAGAGTATCTTGC
Source organism: Gracilinanus agilis (assembly GCF_016433145.1). Classification (NCBI taxonomy): domain Eukaryota; kingdom Metazoa; phylum Chordata; class Mammalia; order Didelphimorphia; family Didelphidae; genus Gracilinanus; species Gracilinanus agilis. Next base: position 2,836 of record NW_025357059.1, read on the forward strand.
TATACTTGTTTTCTCTTCTGCCTTTCCAAAAACTATCATTGTGTATAAATTTGTATTTGTCCAGTTTGCTACTTTAATTAACTGTGAATTAGAACCTGTGTTATTTTAATTTATAATGCTAAAATTATTAGTTGTTTGGATTTTTTTGAATATGGTTCTTGATAATTTGGCTTCATTCATTCGTTAAAAATCTGTCTTGAATCTTTTTATCAATTGGGGAAATTACTGATCCTTATAAATATGAACCAGTAACCTATATCTAGGGAATGAGACCTTTATCAGAAATTACTGCAGATATTTTTTTTCTCTAGTTGACTGTTTCCATTCTAATTTTAGCCTCATTGAGTTTGTTTAGGAAATTGAAATATATATGTATATGTATAAATTAAAATTATATTTTTCATTATGATGAAATCTTTTGTTTTGTGATGAAATATTCCCCTAGCTAAAGATCCGAACGGTAATTTCCTCTTTGATATTATAATTAACTTATTTTGATGAAATTAATTATACTGATTGGAGATGAACAATGAAAATTTCCTTTCAGATCTTCTCTTTAAGGAGAACTTCCAGGTCAAGGCATCTTAGAATTCCCAATTGGTTACTCTTCTGGATTTTGATTTCATCATACCTTTCCCTAGGTATCTTCCTTCCTACTCCACCCTCCCAACACATTTCAGCTTCTTTTCGTGTATTTTCTTCACTTATTAGATTGTGAGTTCTTTGAAGGCAGGAACTTTCTTTTCTCTCTGTTTCCCCAAGACGTAGCAAAGTACCTGGCACATAGGAATCACTTAATAAATATTTATTCACTGACTGACTTTACTTCTAAGACATGCATCCATTTAGATTTTATCAAATTATATGATGTTAATGTTGGTCTATACCTAATTTCTTTCAGATTGTTTTCCATTACTCCAAGAAATTTTTGTCAATTTGTGAATATTTAGACCAGTTGATCACAAATTTGGATTCATTAGACTGAAGTATACTCTGTTAATTTGCATAAGTATACAAAACACATTCCAATAATTAAATTGCTTCTTAATTAATACCTAATCATTTTTTGTGTGCTTTGAGATCTGTTACTGCTAGTCTATAACCCTTCTTACTTTCCCCCTCTTTATTTCTCTGAAAATCTTCACCACTGACTTTTCCAGATGAATTTAATTTTCCCTCCAACTCTATAAATGAATCCCTTGGCATTTTATTGCTCCAATAATAAACAAGTAAATCACTTTAGGTAGCATTATATATTTTTTTAATTTAATTGACTCTGTCTAACTATGAATGCTAAACAATTTGCCAAATGTGTAGGTTTATCTTTATTGTATTTGAGAATATTTTGTAGTGTAGTCAAATAGTTCCTGTATATGCCCAAGTAAGTCAACTCCTAAATATCTTGACATATTCTGTAATCATATGAAGTTGAATTTGTCTTTTAATCTGTTCTTGCTAGATAATATACAGAAATGATGATGCTTTGAGTAGAATTATTATTTATAGTTTCTCCTAATTTTAATTGATTCTGTAGGGTACTCAGATACCATCATAGCATCTACAAACAGGGATAATTTTATTTATTCTTTGCCTTTGGTCAATCTCCCTATTTCTTTTTTTTTATTTAGTAATATTTCTAGTGCCATGTAAAATAATAGTGACTATTATGGATATTCTTGATTTACTCCTGATCTTAGAGTTTGGCAGGGTACTAAGATATAAAATGACTTACACAGGACCAAAGCATGTCAGATATTCCTAACTTCATAGGCAGCTATATCTCCAAAATTCTTGCATCTTACTAAATTATTAGTACCAACCTCTTAATTGTCAAATCTGAGGGCCTTTTTCTCATATCATATTTTTCTGGAACTCTTTAATATTTGAAATAATTTTACTCGCTTCTTTATAATATTATTTTCTCTGAATTTTCATGACAGTCTTCTCCCTTGGTTCTCTTACCTATCTGACCACTTTAAAGTGAAAAAAAATGAATAGGTACAATAAATAAATACACAGACTGTCAGGGTCCAAAGGGAGTGATGGGGTGATTAGGTTAACTGTCAACACACAAACACACAAAGGAATCACACCCACTCCTCACAAATACAGAACAGTGCTGGGGAATGAGTGGTGACAGGACTGAGAATGAGAGTTGAAACCAACAGTCTTCCTAACTTAAGCCAGGGGTTAAACTACACAGATAGTGGGTCCTATTTGGTTATTGAGAAGAAAACAAACAGGAAGTAACAAAAATAGTTTAATGAAGGTAGGGAGGGAAGGTGGGAAAGGTTTAGACTAATCTAATACTAAAGGGCTCAGCCAACTGTCAGTTAAAAGGAATTGACTTCACTGATAGACAGTCTGGCTGGAAGCAGGAGTGGCTGCAGTGGGCTATGGAGACAAAAGGGGGTTTCTTTTTCTCCTGGAGATGCTGCTGCAAGCTTAATTCACGATGATATAGGTAACTGGATAAATCCTTGGTTAGCTAGTAATCCACAAAACTGAGGTTAGCTGTACCCTGTAATTGGTTCACCCAATCACAGTGACTTGTCCTCCCCTCAGTCTAGGTACTTGCTAGATGTTAACACAAGATTTCCAAGGACTTGCTTCTGCACTTGACAGTTCCCAATGACCAACTCCGTGTCTCCCAGCAAAGATCTTGTTTCCTGTCTGTACATTGATATATATATATATATATATA
>NW_025357060.1:0-1198 GCF_016433145.1 Gracilinanus agilis
TATATATATATATATATTTTTAAAATATTTTATTATTTTTTCTTATATTTTCAATATAGTATTTGAAGTACATATAATCAATATTAATATTTTTTCTTATTTCATTTTGCAGTAATATAAGTTTAAAATACTTTTGTTTTAATGTTATTGCATACCCAAAATCTTTCTACTATAGAAATTATGCCATTGATTGTTGAAAAATTATCGGACTTTGCTTAATAATTCTGTCTGATTCCAGAAGAAGGAATACAAAAATAGTTATTGCACAGTACCAAAGAAGCACAAAGCTAACCTGCATAGTGCCAATCAAGCACAAGGTCAAAGAGACCAAAACAATCCCCCAGGATTGATGAAATTTTGAGCCAAGACAAGAGGACTTGAACTTGTTTTGGGGTTTGAGGTTGCAACTGTTCAGACTTATGTCAGAAGCAGGTCTTCCTCTGAACTACATTCTAAAACGCATCTCACTTTTACTGCCATTCTTGCTCCTATAATCTAGTCTTTTTTTGTCTTTCATAGTGTGACAAACTTTCTGTAGTCCTGGCTATTGATTGGGTAAGTACACAATTGCTTAAATCACTTTAATTAGGTCGTGATTCAAGGACCTGTTATAGTTTTATTTTTCCTTTACTTAGATTTTTTTAGACATAAAACTTTGCTATTTTATATTTCATTCACAAGTTGTTTTTTCTCCTATTTGGATTTTTTGATGTTTTTGATTTTCTTTTGCCAATCGATTCCTATGTCTTATAACTCAGCCATGTAACCCTGAGTGATTCCTGTTTGTTATTATCCACCTCAGGGGGACTATTTTATTGTTGTGAACTTTGATTTGAATTTGGGAAATTTTAGGATAAGAAATTTGCTACCTCCTAGAATCCAATCAATGAAACTATTTTTAGAAGGTGCCATGAAGATGCCTGCAGAGACCACACACTGCACCAGAAGATACACATTGAACTTTTGGTTGTGAAATTGAACTATGGGGGAGGGGGTTACAAAGCATTTGTTTTGAATGTATACTCTTCTGCCAAAGGGAACTGCCCCCAAATGTTTGTTTTTTGTTTTTTTTTGTTCAATGTAGCAATCATTGATTTTTTTTCTCTTTTCCTTTTATCTACAAATCATTGTAATTTTTTTAACATTTATTAATCTACATTTTTAACATGGTTACCTGATTCATGCTCCTCCTATCCCC
>NW_025357061.1:0-5350 GCF_016433145.1 Gracilinanus agilis
GTTGTAAGATGCAAATACATAAAAAATGTCTGGCCTTCACAAACAAGAGCATTTTCTTAATGATCATATCCCAATGCAAACATTTATTATAGCCAGCAAATAGTGGATTTTTTTCAATTGTAGTAGAGGAAAATTATTCTTTTGGCCTGAAAGATAATGAAGTTCTCTGACTAGATTGTTGTCTATAAGCTTGTCATTCAGAAACTCTTTAGCTTTCTAATATTCCCTAGTCAAATAACTATTTTTTATCTATAGTTTTATCATGTATTAAATGAAGCTTTCATTTATATAGCAATTCTATCATGATAAAAGATAAATTCATTGTCATGTCATTAATTTTTATGTAAGTGACCTGGTCTAAGTTGATGGTACAGGAAGACTTTCCTTCCTCAACCTTATCCTGCTCTCCTAAAGGACTCCAGAGAAATATTAATTTCAATACATATTTGTGTAGTGCAAAAGTGCACTACATTTGATATTTTAATTTTGATTATCTTAATGATATTTTATATGTACAGTCTACCTTAATTAGTTATTTTAAAACATCATCTATACTTTCATTTTGTTGTGAATTTTCAAAAGCTATTAAAGTAGTGAGAAAGAGTGACGACTTCAAGAAGACTCTTCCATTTATGTCTTTTGCCATACCTTCCATCTTGCGAGAAATTGAGTCTCATCCATGTATTGGATATCAGGAGATAAATGTTCTTAAACACATTCTACCATTCACTTACAATTGACACATTCTTGACAAATTGAGCAAAACTATTTTAACTCTGAGCAATGTTTTGAGGATCAATTAGTCAGCACTGATTAACGGACTGTGTGCCAGGTATTATGCTATGTGCTAGGAATACAAAGATAAAATTGTAACTCTTCTTATCCCCAGGGAGCTTATATTCTATCAGAAACAACATTCATGTATGCAATTATCTATAGATAATGTATTTGCCTAGCCTTTGTACTTTTAGAATAGAAAAGGGGTACTTTATAATTCAAAGTACTTTATGCTGTTGTGATTATCACTGTTGCTATTGTTTTCAACAGACATTGCTAATAGACCATGAATTAGGTTAAGAATTGTAGATGAAAAGGGAAAGCAGACTGAATTACCTTAACAATTTATACTATGTCCTCTTTATGATCTTAACTTCCCCTCGAAACAAAAGCTTCATTTTTTTAATGCCAGAATTCTAGTGTTGTTATGTGGTTATGAATCATAAGATTCTGCAATGTCTCCAAAATGAGAATTTGTTTTTAATATGTATATTCATAATAGTAATATTGTAGGTTAGGGTAAGTTATGTTTTTAGTAACATTGCTGCTTTTTTAGTGTTCCATTTGGAACTTTATTTTTTCTCCTGAATATTTTCAGTTTCTTTTTTTTTCATTTCTATCATTACTTAAATAATTAATTAACAAGCATTACAAATTTTTCTTTTAAATAAAAACCCTTACATTCCACTTTAGAAACAATAGTATGTACATTCTTCGAAACAATACTGTTTCCAATGTAGAAGAGGGACAAGGGCTAGGGAATGAGGATTAAGAGACTTTCTTAGAATCACACAGTTACTGATTGGATATTGTGCTGACCAAAGTTCTGTATTGAACCCAGAACCTCTGATCTCTGAGTCTGGTTCTCAATCCACTGAGCCACCTCACTTCCCCTTCAACAAGCATTTGTTAAGTACCTACTATGTGCAGGATCTCCATTAAGTCCTGGAAATACAGAGATAAGAAAGCAACACAATCTCTGTCCTCCAGGAGCTTATATTTGAGCTACTAACACTCCCCAAAGAAGCTTTACATTGTTAACAAACAAGCACAGTCAGACAAAATGATCATATTGCTTATATGAGAAAATATATTTTCCCCTCCTCACCTCCACACCATCACGTCTGCCAAAGGTTAGGTTTCATGCTTCCACATCAGGTCTCTGGAGGCAAAGTTCTGATTGGATATTGAGCTGACCAAAGTTCTAAAATCTCAACATTGTTTCCCCTTACTTTAATACCATTATCTTGGAGAGTTAAATTTTTCTAGTTCTACTTATTTTACTTTATTGGTTCATCCGAGTCTTCCCATGTTTTTCTGACTCTATCATATTTGTTATTTTTTAACAACACAATAAATGTCAATTTTCATTTTTATAGTCATTCCTCAATTGATGGGTATCCATTTTGCTTCCAGTTATTTGCTATAACCAAAAAAGTGCTGATGTATAGTGCTGATTTATCGATAGATTCTTTATCTACATCTGTTACCTTTTGAGTTATGTGACTTTTCAAGTATAATTCTGAATATTCTTTAAGAATAGTTTGATTTATTCATAATTCTACCATATATTAATATGCTTATACTCCCGTAGCTTCTCCAATAATAGTTATTCTCAGCTTCACCGATATGAAGAGTATGAATCAGTATCTCAGAACTGTTTTATAATATAAAATTTTGCCTAACATCACTCAAAAGCTGTAAGCCAGAATACAATAATAAATATGCTATCCTTTTAGTAGATTAAATAGCTCATGGAAAAATTGAAATCATCCATAATGTCATTTTGTTTCTCTAACATATTTCCTGGTGGTAGTAACAGATAAAAAAAAATCAACCTTGAATCAACCTTAGGCAAGGGTGTAATATGCCTGTAAATATGAAACATTTCTTTTAGTTTGTTTACTTCAGACCTATTTCATTGGCGCATGAAACTCTTATTAAAGAAGCCTTCTCTTCCAGTTCAATTGAACAAATAACTTGTAGTAGAGGGTTTCCTGAAACAATGAGAAGTTAAATAACATTCTGATTCACACAGTGAATATGTATCAGGTGAAGGACCTAAAGACAGATTTTCTATACTCCATGCAGTATTGCTTCTCTCCTCTGTGTGTGTATGTATGGTTATAAAATTATACATTCTGTGAACAAAATCATTATAGAATATTGGCATATATTCCAAAATTACTTGCCTGCCCCAATCCCTGGCTCTGCAATTATTTTATTAATCTTTATTTTATGAGTAATAATGGAATACTTTCTATTCTGTTAGATATCGATATCTATAGATCAATATAGTTATAGGTTTACATATGTGTATATCTATGTATGTGTACACATATACATCTATACATCTATATATATACATACATATATAAGCTATCAAGTTCAATTCCCTCAGTTTTTGATTGAGAATAAATTTGGAAAAATAGGAAAATCTGTAGTCACAAATCATATACTTTAATTATTTCATATACATTATATATTTACATATATATATACATATATATATATATTCTGATTAATTTATCATTGTGTCTTTGCAAAGTTTGGATGAGGTGATTATCCAGCATTATCTAGTAAGTTTTTTTTTCTAATTTGAAACAAGTATTCTATCACTCCAATAGATCTATGATCTCATCCATGAATACTTTCTACAAAGCTACAAATCACCACCCATCTATCTGGTCTACTTTGTTGAGCTCTTGTCCATGACCTCTCATAAATTTATCTTGGTGTGTCTGTCTACCCATTGTGTTGATTGCCTTTCTTCTGGTCTGTCAAGAATACCAAAGGATTATGGAGGCTGTTTATCATTTATTACTCATTCTAACCACTTAATCAACCTATCTTCTTTTTTCCATTGCATGTTTCTTTGATAATGTATTTTACAATATATTCAAAGACAAACTGCTTGCTTGTTATGCATTGCAAACTTCTCATACCCGCCATGAGCCCAGATGAATATCATAGGGGATAGAGCTTTAGGTCTGCCATCAAGAAGACTTATGTTCAAATCTCACCTTAAATATGATTAATCGTATAATATTAGGAAAGCCATCTAAACTCTGTCTCAGTTTCCTCAACTGAAAAATAGGAATAATAATTGCATGTACCTCGCAGAATTATTGTGAGGATTAAATGAGATAATATTAGTGAAGTACTTAGTCCCTCACTTCTTATATAATAGTTACTTAATAAATTATTATTTCATTTCTCTCATTGCTTTGGCTTATGTTCTACTTTGAATCTTTGGAGACTAAAGAAATTTATTTTTAAAATGTTTTCAGAGGTTATTTTTTTCACAATGCAATCAAAAATTTTATATCAAAATAGACAAATTTTATTTAGAAAACTTGGTAAGTAGAAAACACGCTAACACTATTTGGAATTTCAGTCCTGACATCCCTTTAGTTCAAGTTCCAATTTTATGAAGACTAAGATGTAAGAAATGGACTTTCAGTTAGAGCTTTAAAAATGACAGCCTAAAGATAAAAGCCAGTGATATCTGTGATGTGAAAGAAGTATGTGCTTATAAAGAATTTATGGTATCTTCTTCAAATGGTGAAGATGGAAACTTCTCAATTTGGGGAACTATTTAGCTCTAGTGTTGACGATTGAGTTTTAGGACTTCTTTCTTTTATGATATATTGAGGAATTTTTAGAGAGAAGTAGAAATGTCCCCTGTTTTCCCCCTTTTGCAACAGCTCATCTGTGCATGAAGAATTGCTACATAGCTGTAATTCCTAAACTTTCTTTGTTCCCCAGGCTCCCTTCAGGCTCCATATTGCCTCTCTGCTTCACTAACAAACAACAAGAACAACTGAATATGGCAAGGTTTTTGGGATGTTAAAAAAGAGAAATAGTTAAACAGGAGAAGAGAAAGAAAGTTAAGTGTTGAAGAGGAAGTAGGGATAGGGAATAATGGTTGACAGAGGGAGAAACAAACATACATGCTGAGAAAACAGGTGTCTACTGTGTGGTGTCATGAAAAAAGCATTATCCTTAGAATTCTAGGAAATGCATTTAAACTTTGTGTCGGGCATAATGTGATTAACCTCTGCCTCAATTTCTTCATCTCTAAAATGAGGGTGTTGGATGTAGTGATATCCAGCATGTTTTTCTATTATATCAAATACTCTGTGATTCTGAATATGGGGACAGAAGAACCTGGAGAGATGTAGAGATCCACTGCTGTACATCAGCTCTCAAAAACTTTTTTTTGCATTGCTTCAGGGTTTTGAATTTTTTCTTCTATGTAAATATGATACACAAGTTAAAAAAATCTTCCAGCAACATTTAACATTTTATTTATCTTATTTTCATACTTGATATTTTTAAGTCCTTTAAAAATACCGTTGGAAGTAAAGTCACAAATAAACCTTGGTCTCCTTATGCTACATACATGTATAAGCATCTTATTCTATGCTTCAGCTAGTAAACTAATCCGTTAGTACTGTGGGTTTTTGTCTTTCCCAATTTTTTTGATTGCTGCTGTCATCATCATCATCATCATCATCATCATCATCATCATCATCATTGGTGTTTGTGTGTATATATATATATATATGTA
>NW_025357062.1:0-9354 GCF_016433145.1 Gracilinanus agilis
GGGCTGGCACAGCACTTAGTGGGGGGGGGTGGAGGCGGGGCTTGGCACTCCATTTCCCAAAAGTTTTGTGATTACTGGTCTAGCTTTTACTGCTCTTCTGCCTTAGAATTAATACTTAGGATTGATTCTAAGACAAAAGGGAAGGAAGGAAGGAAGAAGGAAGGAAGGAAGAAAAAGAAAGAAAGGAAGGAAGAAAAAGAAAGCAAGAAAGCAAGAAAGCAAGAAAGAAAGAAAGAAAGAAAGAAAGAAAGAAAGAAAGAATGTCATCACAGACTTGCTTGTACTAGGAAGTTGACTCCTAGCTTCAGGTGAGGTACCACACATGGACACAGCATATGTAAAGCCCAAGAAGATGGGAAATGCAGGTCTCACCTTTCCAGCCACAAAATGCAGTTCCCCTGGCTGCCTTCACATGGGACAGTGTACCTAGAGAGATACACCCCTATCAAGGAAGTCTCTCAGGAATCTTAAATATTGCAGTCAGGCCTTTTCCTAGCACTTGTTTACTTGGGCCAAATCTGCCCCAAATTGCTTCACAATTATGATCAACCTAATTAACTACTGGCGACAGGTACGGTTCCTCTCCCTCCTTAAATCTTAAATCAACTAAACACTACACCCACACACTCATCATGATGAAACAATGAAGCTTAACTATGGCTTGCTCTGCTACATTCCACAGTTTTAGTGTGGACTGACTCAGCTGCTAATCAGGACCACAACTTACACTAGCCATGGTCCTGACAGTACTTAAAAAGTATCAAGGGGAATAAAGTGCCAGTTCTGGAGTGAGGAAGAGTCATCTTCTTGAGTTCAAATCTGACTTCAGACACTTACTAGCTGTATGACCCTAGACAAGTCACTTAACCCTATTTGCCTCAGTTTCCTCATCTGTAAAATGAGCTGGAGAAGGAAATGGCAAACCACTCCAGTAGCTTTGCCAAGAAGACCGCAAATAGGAAGACAAAGAGTTAGATACAACTGAAAAAATGACTGAACAGCAACAAAAGACTTTTCAGAGTCCTTTCTTTGCATGCTCCACTGCCATGTACGCCATACCAGAGTGGCTTAAAAAAACTAATTTAATTTCTCAAGCATCTAATCTGGGAAATGATTAATGGATGAGAAAAATAGACCTTTTACTATATGTAATAGGGGTCAATTAATTTAAACTTGCAGTTCACTTTGAGTTCTTGGGATTCTACTAGGGAGGGGAGAAAGGTGCTACAGGGTCAGAAGCTATGACATAGATGCCAAAATACCTGGATATTAGTGAAAAGATTTAATCAATCACTTAATTTAGATATATGACACTAAATATCTCTGGGTTTCTAAATATGCGAAAGTTTGGCACCATGAAAATCTTCATGCTACAAGAAAGAAGAAAAATATTAGAATTTTATTCATTCTAAAGGCAGTTGACATCATAAAAAATATCACTGGCCTGAGTTATTAGGAGACTTAGGTTTGAGTTGTGGCTTTGCTACTTACTAGTTATACTGCCATGGCAAGACTTGACTCCTCCAAGTATCAGTTTTCCCTCTTCTGTAGATCAATAGCTTTAGACTTGATGGCATCTCAGGCCCTTTCCAGTCCTAAGATCCTATGGCTATGAAAATTCTTGAATGAAGTAGAAAAAATCATAGCATCCAACCTCCATCCCTAAATGACTAAAGAGTTAAAAATAAATTGGTGCTTATGCATTAATTTGTCATCAGATAAGGATAATTTCTTCTTGTCAATTGTACCAAATGAACCAAGTTGAAAGCCCATCTTATGTACAATATTTCCTTCTGAGTTGAAGCCATTATTCTTGCCAACACTCAGTGCTCTCTTGACTCTATTGATCAATCACTGGCATTTCTTCTCTACAGCTTGCATAATCTTAATACACCACTTTCTTTTAATTCCCTGGAAGAAGTGAGATCTCTGTTTTTAGCTCAGATCTATGACATTTTGTGTCTCTTCTACTTTTTGTTCCAAAACAACTTTCAATAGAGTTGAATAATCAGGAACAAATTTGGAATACTATTAAAGAAAATCAAGATAGATCTTAAGTTTGACTCATAGTTCATAGTTACAGAAGGGGAAAAAAAAGACAAAAATCTCTTTTTAAAGTGTTACAGATAAAATATTCAACACTTTTCCAGTACATTTCTGAACATTGTTTTTAAAATTGGAGGCAGACTGGTACAGTGAATAGAACTTGGAGTCAAATAGATTTAGATTCTAATAATGTCCCTGCCATTTATTAGTTGCATAATTTTGAACAAGTCACTTTACTTTGAAGTACCCAGGCAATAATCATAGATAGCTATAATCTGCCCTGTTAGTTGGTGTTCTCATGCCTGGAATTCCATACAACAGCAAAATCATAGATCCTTTGGGTATTTTAAAATTAAGACCACTTGAAGGAATACTGTTGCTTTTCCTCAAAAGAATATAAACTTTATGAAAGCAGAACTTGATGTATCTGTTTCTTTTTGTATCTCTAGTGCCGAACACAATCTAACATCAGGACTGTAGGTGCTTAATATTTGTTGAATGAACAAATAAGTGAAATTCTTATTGTAACTGTTGAGAGATTGAAATAATGTAGTTTATGTCCAGGGTGACTGTTCTAAATGATATCTGTGGCCCACAAAACTCCCATTTGGGATAGATTTAAGAATGAAGGTAGATTTTTTTGGGGGAAAAAAGATTCATTTTATTCATCTCTCATCCCCACTTCTGCTTTTTCAGCTATCTACCCACTTGTCACCTCTGCCACAATCACCAGACTCTTTAATTTAGTTATTTTTCCTGTTATTTCCTCTTTAGACCCTTTAGTACTGTTTGTGTTAGCCAGGGTCCTAGGTAACTCTTGAATTATGGATCCCAGAGCTTGGGGGTCCCCAATACTGGTATATTTCTTTTTGTTACCAAGGTAATACATTTGCAAAGTGGCTTTCAGGTTTGAGGGTACAGTCTATGACCATGAGATAAGGTACAAGTAAAGAGGACCAAGTAGACTATAACCTTGGCCCCCATTGGCATTGGACTGAGTGTTTTGTTAAAGCTATGGAGAACATTGTACAAATATGTGAGAAAGGTGACAAGGTTGGCTAAAAGAAGTTTACAAGATGCTATCACACTTTTTATTATGATGTACTTCATATCAGCATAGTTTAAAGTGAAGGTATCTCTTGATCTTATAATAGATTTTGTTTGTAAAGTACAGAGTGACAGGAGATAGGTAGCATAGTCGATGGGAAGGCCTGGATTCAAATCTGATCTAAGATACTTCTTGAAGTTATGTGACCCTGGGCAAGTCACTTAATCCCAATTGCCCAGAATTTGCCACTCTTCTTTCTTAAAACTGAAACTAAAACAGAAGGTAAGGTTTTAAAATAAATAAATAATAAAGTACAGGCTGTCCCCAAAATCTTAGTGTAAGCCTAAGATTTAATGTCTTAGAACTACACTAAGACTTTTGGAATACCTGCTATGTTTAATTTTTTTTTTAATGGTATAATGAGTTCAGTGCTCTAGAATAGTGTTCTTCACCCTTCCTGTGTCGTGGACTGCTTTGACAAGCTGCTGAAGCCTATAGACTCTTTTTCAGAATTATGTTTTATGTTCAAGTGCATAGGATTACAAAGGAAGTCAATTATATTGAAATGCATTTAGCAAAATATTTTAAAAACAACCTCTTGGACCCTAGGTTAAGTTAAGAGGCGCCCTATGGTAACTCCAAAGGAATTCTTTGTAATGTCAATCACCCTTCAGTTTTTCTTCCATGGGATTTTCTAAAAACCATATAAAGATGCTTGAGTGGTAATGCTATATTGTTCCTCCCTTAAGGTAGTGTTAATAATCCATCACTACAAAATAATCCTGTAGCCAAAAAGACAAACAAACAATAAAGTGCTTCTAGCTCAATTATTTATGATTTTAAAATGAACCTAAATAACCTCAAACAAATTATAGCCAGTCCTGGAAGGTGGAGAGAAAAAAAACCCATCCATTTTTTGCTAAGAAAACCAACTATCAATTTAGGTCAAAAGCATCTGAGAGAATATTATTGTTGAATAAAAGTAAAAATATATGTTTTTGCAAAAGCAGATCATAGATTTTTTTGGATGCATCTTTCTTATTCTGCATTTATTACATGCACCTAGGATTATAACTATGGTAAGAAAAGCAGGTGTTTAACCAGAATTCAAAACTTTCAAGGGCACCAATAGTATAAGTTGTTCATCAGAATAGAAACTAAGAAGTTTAGCAAGAATAATTCATTTAAATAGGAAACTATCAGATGGTATATGTTCTCATTTTGGTCCCCACACACCAAGTGAATTCTTCCTTAGTCAAGCCATGCCCTGCTCACTCCTACCCACCCTTTATGGCACTTACCCTACGCATAGTTTAGACCTCCTGCCCTTGGTGCAAAAATGGCTAACTATTCCTGTCTATATATTACTTCAAGACGAAGGTAGAATATTCCATTTAGCAGCTGTAATTAGGTCCTGAAGCTTCAGTGGCTTAATAGTTCCCAAGGACTTTTGGGATACCTTTTATTAGTTTCACCTATACTTTTTTTTTTTTACAACTCTTACCTTCCATCTTAGAACCAATACTGTATTGGTACCAAGACAGAAGAGTGGTAAGAGCTAAGCAATGGGGGTTAAGTGACGTGCCCAGTGTCACGCAGCCAGGAAATGTCTGAGGCCAGATTTGAAACCAGGACTTCCCTGTCTCTAAGCCTGGCACTCAATCCATTGAGCCACCTAGCTGCCTCTGCCTAGACCTTACCACTCTTCTGCCTTGGAACCAATATACGATATTGATTTTTTTTTAAAGTACATTCTGTCTTTCTCTCTGTATTTTTGTCCCACCCTTCTCATTTCCTCTTAAAACAGAATTCTAAAGTACCAGAAATAACATGGGAGGAAAAGTAGATAGTGAGATATTTTGTGAAGAAACACATCACAACTGTTTAATTCCAGGCCATATACCTAATTCAGGAATGAAAAAAAATGTTTTATATCTTTCAGCTCTATAATATCCCACACATTGTTCTACTTTAATGCTTCACTATTGGCATGTCATGGACCTGGCCCTGAATTCTTGAAGGCCACACATATCAGCAAAGGACAAGCTTTGGCAAGTCCTAACAACCTGGAAAGGCTTGAGTACTAGCCAAGTGACAAACTGTTATCCTAGCTAAGTTCAGAGAGGCTCATCACCAGAAGATTTGTTATTTTTGGCTAAAGTGACTCATGAAACCATCTACTCTGGTGTCAAGGGATTTGCCATCCATATTAATGTAGAGAGGATTCACACTGGCAAAAACCATAGACTAAAAAAATTAAATTGATTATTATTACATTATCATATATTATATTTTACACGTAAAAGCTTTAAACATTCATTAAAATTTTTTTGATTTCCAAATTCTTTCCCTCCCCCATTCCCTGACATAAAGCCATTTACATAAGTTTATACATGTACAATCATACAAAATGCATTTCCATAAAAATAAAAGATCTTCAAAAGGTGCCAAAATGAAAAGGTCTATTATTGTTGCATATTTCTATATTAACAATATTTATTGTTTCCATTTTTGATCTGGAATAGTAATGGTATCTGGGGGTAAGAAATTTTATACAAGTAGAATATTTGGTACCAGAATAAATTGCTCTTATTTTGAGGTACTGGAAAGCAGGCTGAATTTGGAATCAGAAAACCTGTTTTCAAATCCCAGTTCTGTGTGTTACTGCATGTATAAATTGGGGGAAGTTACATAACCTTTCTAGGCCTCAGTTTATTCATCTGTTTAAAAAAAAAAGAGGAGATTGAATTAGATGACCTCCAAAATATAACCTACCTTGCTACTTAATAACTAACTAATTCATTATTGGTACCATCAAGCCTGTCTCTAACATTAATACTATTAGATAAAAAATCCATCTTGCTTGCCTACAAATACCCCAAAGACTTTGAAGTTCTTTTCCAGCTCTAAATCTATGATAATATTTTCTTGTGAGTAAATGGTAGTAACTTCAAGAAGAAATGAGACTAACTGTCGGAGTAGAAACAGAAGAAAAACATTTGCTTGGTCACATTGTTCAATGGGGATATGATTGGGGATATAGACTCTAAACGATCACTCTATTTCAAATATTAGTAATATAGAAATAGGTCTGATCAATGATATGTGTAAAACACAATGGAATTGCTTGTTGGCTACAGGAAGGAGAAGGTAGGAGAGGAGGGAAAGAATATGAATCATGGAAGCATGGAAAAATATTCTAGGGGGCAGCTGGGTGACTCAGTGGATTGAGAGCCAGGCCTAGAGACAGGAGGTCCTAGTTTCAAATCTAGCCTCGGACACTTCTTAGCTGTGTGACCCTGGGCAAGTCACTTGACCCCTATTGCCTACCCTTACCACTCTTCTGCTTTGGAGCCAATACACAGTATTGATTCTAAGATGGAAGGTAAGGGTTTAAAAAAAAAGAAAAATATTCTAAATCAAATAAATAAATAAACAAACAAATAAAAAAAGGAATGAGATGTTTGGGGGCTTTTATGGTAAAGAACCAAGTTGGCTAGCTATGAAAGAGGTATCTGATTAATCAGTATATACCAATGATAGTAATGTAGCCCTAGTGTCAGTTAAAATGTATATCTTCTTATGATGGTAGAGAACTCTCATGACTTTTGCAGGTTTTTGAATATGGGTCAAAAACCAGTCTTTCCTATGAGTGTGCCTTACTTTAAACAGATCTGAATATATTATATGCTATATTATAAAAATACATAATATATTTTAATATCCAGAGTTAAGCATTTATTTGGTTAATAAAATGTTTTTCTAGGACTCCCTTTAAACCCGAGTGAACTTTAAATCTTTCATTTATAAAATTAATTGTATTTTAGCTTTTTAGGGAAGCCTGTATTACATAAGAAAGTGGAGATATATTTTCTAAGCCTTGATTTCCTCACCTGTACAATGGACATAATATCTAGATAGGCTCCCTACCCTCATAGGTTTATTGTGAGGTTCAAAAGGTATAATGAATATAATGTATAGTGCAGACCTTAAAGCACTTTATATAAAAGTTAGCTATCATTACCATTACAAAGTTCAGTTCCCTTGAATTTAAATAAGCAAAAGCCATTAAGTAGAATCATCCTACCCATAGTGTATAGTGACCTGCCCTTCAAGCCAAGAAGACTTGAGTTCAAGTCCTACCGCTGACAAATTGGCAATGTGACCCCGAGGAGCCATTTAGCCTTTCAGTACTCTGGTAGGTGTCGAACACAGGGATCACAAATGGTCCACAACACCTCCTTGCAGCCTGAACCAGATTAAAATGTGATAAGGAAATGTTTAACAAAATAAATAAAAATACAGTATAGGAAATGGTAATTTGTGACTCTCTAAGTCCATATGCAACCAGCAGGGATCCATTTCTAATGAATCTAATATCATTGCTGGTAAATAATTCTCTAATAATTAGAGAATATATTAGATATGTTATGATCTATATAATAGGTTATATATCTAATAATATATTAATAATTAGAGAATAATTAGCTAATTTTCTAATAATTATCTGGTAACTAATTCTCTAAGTTGCAAAAAACAGTTGACCTGCATTGATAGAGGGAGTTTCTTATGCCAGTGAAATTTCCAGGTCCAGTTCCTATCCTTATCCTTGTGTCCTGATAATCATCACCTACTGCAGCTCTAATAAGGCTCTACATAGAAGCTGTCCAAAAAGATGTTAGTGTTCTGTACCTGTATGATATATGAGAGGGAAAAAAGTTCTGGTGATGTCTTCCAGGCTGAATAGGCAGCCTTCCAAAATATAACCTACTTTACTACTCAGTAACTTACCAATACATTATTGGCACCATCAACACTACCAGTGGAATGATGAAAAAGCAGTCTTGCAACCACCTTGCTTGCTCACAAATCCCCAAAGAACTTCTTCCTCTTCTTCCCTCCTCCCTGCAACTGATTAATCTGTTTGACTGAATTAGCCAGCTGGCTTGGCTAATTTAGAGGCAGTTTGAGATGCTTTATCCATGGAGTGCTCATTTAAACAAATGTTAACAGTTACTCTGTAATGTAATCAAAGAGGAAGAAAGATAAATAAAGAATAAGCAAGAAGCATGCAGCCATCTCGAACACAGGATGGAGTGGTCCTCAGTGGTGAAAGCCTAGCAACAGCAGATAGCATCTTCCCTACCTTTAGTCCCTTCTCCTGTCTCTTTCTTTTCATCTGTTCTCCAAGGCAGGGTGGGATGATTCCAGGGAATGACAGAGGACAGGCTAGCTGAGCATCAAGGCCCTGACTTCCACATCAAGAAACCAAGGGAAGTATTAGGTTCTGTGGCTTGTGCTGTGATTGAAAGGTCGTTGCAGAGTTCCTGTGACTTTGTAGGAATGCAGGCAGCTGCTCCCTTGGCCTGAATTACCCATTTTTCCAGAGGAGCTTCCGCCTCTCTATCAAAAGCATGAATTTTAAATAGCAGCTGGCAACTTGCCCCTCTCACCAGTCCCCACCCAGCCTTTCCTAATTGTTTTGGTGGTTCTTTGCTTTGCTTTGTTTGCTTCTTTGTTTTGAATTTTGGGGAGAGCTAATCAATCTGCTTGCAGAAGCCAGGCAAGATATACTGCAGCAGGTCTGAATGGTCAAGGAAAGGACTGCCAGGAGGAATAGAGATACCAAGGCACAGCCACAAAAGAGGGGATGACTTGCTGCCCCCTTTTGGACCTCATTGGTATGACTTTTCATGTAAAGAGTTGCAATTATATTGAGGAATGATTTTCTTTATTAAAGACCTGGGATTTGGGATTCATTTTTTTAAACCCTTACCTTCTGTCTTAAGGTCAATATTGTGTATTGGTTCCGAGGTGGAAGAGCAGTATGGGCTAGGCAATGAGGGATAATTGTCTTGCCCAGGGTCACATAACTAGGAAGTGTCTGAGGCCAAATTTGAACCCAGAACTTACCATCTTAAGGCCTGACTGTCAATCCACTGAGCCACCTAGCTGTCTCCTTCAATTCTTTTTGAGCTTGAGGAAGATTATTTGACTGAAGGCACAAGTATCAATCAACACAGAGAGAATGGTTGTCAAGTTGGAAGGGACCTCAAAGTCAAAATCCCTTATTTTATGAATGAGGTAACAGAAGTCCAGAGAAGTTAAATAACTCGTCTAAGGTTACATAGATGAGAGAGTGAGGATCTGAACCAAGCTCTTTGGGCTCCAAATCAAATTCTGTGCCCCATTTTGAATTCAGACAATTCTCTCCCATTAACTAACCTCTTCTTTTCTCTCCTCTCCTCTCCTCTCCTCTC
>NW_025357063.1:0-1022 GCF_016433145.1 Gracilinanus agilis
ATATTATGTAATATAATATTATTAATATATTAATAATTACATAAATATAATGTTTTGTTATTATTATTTCACTTTATCATAATAACAAACCTGAAAATTGAGTGCTGTCATTATCATCCCCATTTTAGAGAAGAGGAAACTAAAGAAGATAGAGGTTAAGTGACTTATCCAAGGTTCTAGGTTCAAATCTGGCCTCAGACACTTCCTAGCTGTGTGACCCTGGGCAAGTCACTTAACCCCCATTGCCTACCCTTACCACTCTTCTGCCTTGGACAGAAGGTAAGGGTTGGGTTTTTTTAAGTGACTTATCCAGGGTCACGCAACTAGTAAGTGACCAAGCCTGAATCTGAACTCAGATCTTCCTGACTCTGGGTGCATTCTGGCACCACGTAGCTCTCACTGGGGGAAATAGCTTTCAGCCAGGCCCATCAATGAAACAAGGCTTCATGGAATCACTGGCCCCTGCTGTAGAACTTGAAGGGGAGGATTTCAATTGACAGAGAGATGGGGAAGGAGGGTACTCCACACACGAGGGACAGCCCAAATGACTCACATGGGCAATAAATAGGCTGAGATCGGGGGGAATTAGTAATCAGCAGCTTTCTCTGGGATGTAAAATGCTTGAAAAGGAATACTATGGAATATGGCTGAGAGAGAAGGTAGGAGCCAGAGGGAGGAAAGCTTTGAATGTCAGACCAAGGAATTTATTCCTATTCATTTTTTTTCAGCAAGGGATATAGTATCATTTTTGCTTGGTCCAATGCAAATATGATTACATGGAGACACCATAATACATTTTTAAACCCTCATCTTCTGTCTTAGAATCAATACTGTGTATTGGTTCCAAGGTAGAAAAACGGTAAGGGCTAGGCAATGGAGGTTAAATGACTTGCCCAGGGTCACACAGCTAGGAAGTATCTGAATTCAGATTTGAATCCAGGACCTCTTGTCTCTAGGCCTGGCTCTCAATCCACTGAGCCACCCAGCTGCCCCCACCTTACATCTTAATCTAAAGAATTTTC
>NW_025357064.1:0-2596 GCF_016433145.1 Gracilinanus agilis
ATATATATATATATATATATATGTTTATACGTATATATATATTATATTACCAAAATATGTGGAGATGATGCTATTAACATATCGTTGATAGAATATGAGCTTTGTGTTGTCTTTTTGTGTAGTATGAAAGGGTTGCCTTAAGCTATCCAAATTCTCTTGCTTCCTCTTTATGGTGAATTACATGAAGGTGAAAATAACTGATTAATGTTATGCATAAGATTACAAACCTGTTACATATGGAAGAAATAAACTCACTAACTTATGTGACAAATTGATTTCATGTTCTAACCAGCTAAGTGGCATGGTGGTAGAATGATGGATTTGGAGTTTAAAAAACATGAGTCTGAATTCTGTTTGGCTTTAGATACTTAATTAGCTATGCCCTGGAGAAGTCATTTTACCTCCCTTTCTCAGTATTCTAATCTGCAAAATGGGGCCGGTTTTCAAGAGCTTCCTAACCTTTATCAAAACCAATGATGACTACCTATTTTGGTGAGTCATATGGACTCAAATAACATTACCAGAAAGAAACTAGAAAGTTTTACCAATGATTATTAAGGCCCAAATTGTGTATTTCTCACTTTTTGGCCATGGTAAACAAGGGATGCAAAAAAGAAATGAACTACATTCTCAAGCCCTGAAAGAAGTGGCAGCTGCCATTGCTGAGCCTCTTGTCAGTCATATTTGTAAGATTATAGAAAACAGAAGTACTAAAAGATTGGAGAACAGCAAGTGTCTCCGTTTTCAAAAGTGAAGAAAATAGAAGAGAAGAGTCTTCAAAATCTAGTCTAGTGAATTTGACTTTGATTCCTGGGGAAAAAAAATAATAGGATAAATCATTCTAGGTTAATGTTGGGGAACATTTAGAAAAGTTTGCAATGATTCCAAAGAGTGGTTTCATCAAGAACAGGTCAATATAGAATGATTGGGAAGCCAAGTAGAATGCCAAGATATGAAATCATGGGATAGTTGGTCAAGGATCTCAGTGTCTTAGAAAGGATACATGATGAAGAAATCAAGAAGCTTGTGTTTTAGGTCCTTTAACAACATATACTATGTGGCTGAGGGCAGACCTCAGTTTCTTCCTGTATAAAATAGGGACAATAATACCCACCTTGTGAGGATCAAAAAAATCCAGGTACTTTGAGCACTTTTGTAAGAGTATTAAGTACCACATGAAGGGAAAGGGTTAAGAGACTTAAAGAAATAAGGAAGCAAAAGCAATGGTTTCCTGGCTATTACTGTGGAGTAGACTATGTGGGTGGTGGGACAGGTTTTCCCACAGGTGGCTTTAACACAAATCTGGAAATGGTTGGGGAGGGTGGAGGGCAGCGGGATGGGGGGCGGATATCCTTGGTCTAAAACTTGGTCTAATGTTCTTTCCCCCAAATCAGGTTCCTACAATGCCATGTAGTCTTCTCTGCACAATACTTTAATTTACATCTTTTAATAACTTCAGTTGCCATGGAAGCATAGAAATTCAGTTTTAAAATAGACAAACTAATTGTTCTAGTCAGTTTGGGTATTTGCTGTCAAGGAAACAAACAGCTTTTTCCTTCCCTCAGAGATGCCGCCTAATTGGATGTGTGAGGCAGCAAAATGGTAGAGCAACTCACCCACCCCCAATCTCAGGAGAAAAAGGAGCTGTCACCCGAAGGCTCACAGAGGCCACCGTGGGGATGCTCCCCTAAGCCAGGAGAGCTTCTGGGCTAACAAGGGGGCCCCGAGTGGGAGGGAGGCCACGGATGGCCCCCGGAAATGTTCTGTCCGGCAGAGGCGCTGGAACAGACGTGCCGGGATTTGCTGAAGCCAAGAGCAGTTCGAATAGAGCAGTTACATAATTAGGGCTATTTTCACATCTTCACTCTGGTCAGTCATTCACTCTGCTGGCCCCAACTCTCGCATTCCCCTGGTGGCAAGGCCATCTGCTCTCATCTCTCGTCTAGAGAAGGAGTCGGTACGATGCAAGACGAGGCGGCAAGGGGCTGTGTTCTGAGTAATGGGTGTTCCTTCTTGATCAGTCTTGACTGACTCATTAATGGAGATGAGCCATTATAGAAGTAAGAACATCAGGGATGCCAGGCTGGATCAGCCCTGTGGTCCCTCTAGCCCAGGATTCTTTCTGACAAGGGCACCATGGAGCATTTTATGGAAGGGCAGAGTCATTTTCCTAGGATCACAGGATTTACAGCTGGAAGGGACCTCAGAGATCTAGGCCAAGCTGCTCATTTTATGGATGAGACTCCAAGAGGGGAAATTACTTTCCCAAGGTCACACCAGTTCCATGGCGGTCAGGATTCAGACAGAGCAAGGTTTTCTGATTCCCAGCCCTATATTCTTCCATTGCATGATTTTTGTATCACTTGGTTAAGGATATATCCCTTGGTTACCTCATAAAATGTTCATACTGAAAGGAATCATATGTATTTATATATACACTCATGTATATATAAATAATATCTATATTTATTTACACATATAAATATATATGTGCATATGCATATATGTGTCTATATTCACATATATATTATTATGTATATATATAATAAAATGTAAGATATACTATAGTATAATGTGATATAATAATATATGCTAT
>NW_025357065.1:0-1655 GCF_016433145.1 Gracilinanus agilis
GACAGTTCCCAAAGCAGAAAGAAGTTACTGAATTTCAAAATTTTAGAGTTGCGAGTTACTTTAAAAACTCAGTTTTTCTTTCTCAAGTCACTTCTTGTCTGATTTTTGTAAGCAGATGCCCTCTCTTCTCCACAGAGAGATATGGGATGGGAGAATATGATACAAATTATATGTAAACTGTCATGTATTTTTTTAATTTCTAAATTTGCTTAAATGAATAATTGGCAATGATATCATTTTTACTTTCTCATTATTATTATAAGTATAGTTAACAAAAATAAGATTGTCTTTAAATGATTTTTAAATTTAAAGTACTCTAAAATCATATTACAAGAAAAATATTTTAAATTTACCAGAATTTCCAGATTCTAAAAAAAATTGAATATACAAATCTTCCCCAGAAAAATGAAAACATATACAACCTTACAATGTAAATAATAAAAAGAAAATAAAAAGTCAAGTGAAAGGAGTAAAATCAGGAGAACAGTACAACACAGTTGTACACAATAAAAAAAATAATATATCGTGATCAACTATGAATGAATTTAATATTACCAAGATGGCAAAGATCGGCCATACTACTGCTGCATTTATGTCCCAAAGAGATAATAAAGAAAAAGATTTATAAAAGAATAGTTATAGCTGTGCTCTTTGTGGTGGCAAAAAATTGGAAAATGAGGGGATGTTCTTCAATTGGGGAATGGCTGAACAAATTGTGGTATCTGTTGGTGATGGAAAACTATTGTGTTAAAAGGAATAATGGATTTTATTTAAAATAGGGACTTCCGGTTAAGATGGTGGCAGAGTAAGGAGCAGCTGCTTGATCTCTCCTGACCGAAGCATACAGAACCCCTTAAGGGGAAATAAAAACGAGTCCAGAAGAACGAAGAAACCCCACAACAGGGCGCAGCATTGAAGGTATGCAGAATTGGGGCATTTCCATGCTATAAAGGGGTGAAACAGCTCTCACTAAAACTCCAGAAGAAGAAGCACCTCCCCCACTCCCCACATCACACACCTCACACAAAGCCAACACACTAGTGTGAAAAACAGGACTGGGGCAACCAGATAATCACTGGCAGCCCCGGGGGCTTGTACCTGTGTGCTGCAAGACGAGGGACCCCAGGTGGCTGGGGGCACGCACAGACTTTCCCCAAGAGTCCACCTGGGTGAAGGCACCACCTCGGGCCGGGTCAAAGGCCCCTAAAACATGGCCTCTCCCAAGCACTGAAGGCATCGCCTCAGGTGCGAATAAAGATCTCCAGTCCATGGACTTTTACTACCTTCTGCGTGGGTGAAGGCAGTGTCCTAAGAGCATCTGCACAGGCAAAGGCAGTGCCCTAGGCTTGAATAACTATCTCCAGCCCAGGCTTGGATCTCCAGTGAGGACCCAGGTGAGGACTGGAGCATGGCAGTGGAACTAGCCCCAAAGACTGCTGAAGGAACCTCGGGCAGAGGGGCAGACTGGGAACTACCAGGAGGCCTGACCCAGAGGACAAGGAGACCGGAGCCCCCTGGAGCTTGTAAGGCCCAGGCAGACCCTGAGTGGAAAGACAAAGCTGAAAAGGGGCAGGGCTAACAATGGCCAGCAATAAGGAAGTCCAGAAGAAAAAGACTATCAAGAGAAACTCTGGAACACTGGACAACTTCTACAC
>NW_025357066.1:0-2295 GCF_016433145.1 Gracilinanus agilis
ATATATATGTATATATATGTATATGTAACTTTGTAACTTATAAAACAATATATAAACTATTTGTAATAAAATTGCCCTTGGCATCTTCTAGTTTGTCATTTAACCTACTGAGCGAGTTCCTTCTATAGCAAATTCAGCAGAAACAAATGTTTCCTAATATTTATAAATAAAATGTTCTTTCCTCCCACTATTGAGGAAAGGAACTATCTTAGGAAATCAGCTTCACTGGATGAGAAAAGCTGTTTCTAGTGATGCTCTGAACTAGACTTTCCCCTATCTCAAAAGAAAAAAAAAAGATTTAGAGAATGATAATTTAGTACATGATAAGACATTTTTATCTACTGGAGGATTTCCTTTGAGTTAAAAAAAAATCTTGTTTTTGTGTATACAAAATTAAATGACTGTCTCTGCATTCTGGGACCGAATCCTTTGGTATTTTGTAAGCTGGGTGCTATGAACTAGCTTTCCCATTGTGTAAGTCCATCACAGTCTTAGCTTGGGTGAAATAAGGTCATGAGTTTTACTTGGGCTTTCAAAAAAGGAAGTCTCATTTTGTTGGAATAACCAAATAAGTCTATACCCTTTGGAGGAGAATGAAACAATCCAGGCATTGTCTTTCCTGTAGGCATCCCATAGATGGGGGAAAACCAAGATTTCCTTAATGTCAGAGATTGTGTAAAGATTATTTATGCTTTTCATTAGCATTAAGAAGTTTAAGATGACTAGTTCTCAGATTTCAAATTTTTTTTGAATTAAGATTAACCTCTTGGACCATGAAGATATCTGGCAATAGCATGTTAGCTGAAATTTATTTCACATCATCAGGGTGGTGACAAATTAATTACAATTTAAATGAGCCTTGATTACTCATCAGCCTTCAAGTACAGTTCCATGGCTTTCAGCAGCCCAGCTGACATATCCATTGACATTATGTGTCAGCGAACAAGTTTGGTGAATATAGTTATATATTCACCAAATATAATTACAGTGTGAATATATGTTAATGAAGTAGCAGGAAAAAAAATTATAGCGTGGGGAGGAAGGGAAGGATTGGTAACATGGAAGTCTACAAAAAAGCCGAAATCTAGCTCACATTTAGAAACAAAATTAAATCATCAAGAATATTGTATATTTTGGAAACTGTCCTTACGGATTCTGCCAAGCTAAATATGGAAGGTATATTCCATTCACATCAGTTGACACTGACTGGATACAATAGAACCGTTTAACATGTAGGTACATGACCAGTTACCTATGGGGGTGGCGATTAACTGAAGATTCTCAGAATGCTTTCCATTGTCTGAGGAAAGGTTTCCTATGACTTTGTCTACTTTGCTTGGAAGAATGCAATGATTCCAAGTGGAGATAATGACTTTCATCCTGTGTATTTGCATTCTACTTGTGCTTATAGGAGTCATGGCTAGCTAGTTGGGTATTATTATTTTTTCTTAAAAAATCAGAATAATGATGACCCATGGGAGATTTTAAAAAAAAAGCCTATATGAGAATCAATTGGCAATAAAGTCACTTCTCTGAAGGATTTTAGATGGAAGTCCAAGCTTTAATTATTATTAAGGGGGAGATAAGTGTACCTCCAAACAAATACACACACACACACACACACACACACTCAAACACAAACACACACACTCCCCATTGAATCCTCCTTCTAATCCATCTATTCTTGCAGAACATACAGATTAATTTCTCTCCTTTCCTTGACTTAAAAAAGATGAACAATTGACTGCAAGTGTGTTCCACTGCCACCATCAGAGGGTCCATCAGTCATTAAATATTTGTTAAGTACCTACATCATAAGCAGGGGAAACTGGGAAGGTCTCCAACAAATTGGGTAGAGCCCTTACAGTAAATTTATGGGAGGGCCTGGATGAAAGTTGAGCAAGATAGATTGTGATCTTTATCATAAAAAGGAGCTTCTGAATGCATGAGATCACTGATCCACTGGGATATCTGAGAATCTTTGCCTTCCAGAGGTTTGAAACAAAAGAGATGTCTGGTCTTTGCTTCAATCTGTAAGCATAAATTCTCCCAGAAAACTCTATTCTTTAAAGATCTATGGTAGACTAGTGCAAACAAATGAAAAATTACTAAAACATCAAAGTGTTGGACCAATGGGGGACCCCATTAGGTCCCTCTTTATGTCTAGTAAATAGTGATTGAATTGTGAAGGATAAAGATATAGCTAAAATAATTGGCTCAGACTCTTTGACACTTCTCAAGGAGAGGACATCCACATTCTTCCCTCTATCCCTACCCAGAGAGAGAGTGAAGGAA
>NW_025357067.1:0-2928 GCF_016433145.1 Gracilinanus agilis
AGAAGGAGAAAGAGGAGGAGGAGGAGGAGGAGAAGAAGGAGGAAGAGTAAAAATAAGTATTTGTTAGTAATCCATTGCTCGGCATGGGGCAGGAGGTCCCTTCATGTTTGCTCACCCTCAGGTGCTTGGGTAGGAAAAGGGCATTTGCGGAAGGTAACCTATTATTCAAAATAAGACTATTCTAGCAATTTTGGCATCAGCAAGGAGCATGTCTCTACACATTGAGAAAGAACATATAGTGAAAAATAGATTATATATCACATAAAATGGTAATATATATTCACTTAAGACTGTTTATGTATGCATTATAGGTGTATGTATAAGTGTATGTATTCACATATATCATATCCAAACAAGCCACTCCATCAAACTCCGTCTCCAGGCATTTTCACTAGCTGTTCTTCAGGACTGGCATTTTTCTCCCTCTTCATCCTGGTCTCTTGGTTTCCCTGACTTCCTTCATGGTCCAGTTAAAATCTTACCTTCTACAAGAAAGTTTTCCCGCTCCCCCTTGATCATAGGGTCTTCTTTCTGTTCATTGTCTCTTATTTATCCTGTATATCTCTCATCTATACACAGTTGCTTCCCAACCTTATGCCCTCTTAAAGTTTACAGACCTGTAGAGCAGGGACTAACCTTTCCTTCTGTCCTCAACACTTACCTCAGTGCCTACATAGAGAGCATTTAATAATAGTTTATTGACTGACTGACTGAACAACTGGACTGTTGAATTGGATTTCAGTCTTTATTCTTATATAGTATATGATTTCTGGGTGCAAACTAAAATGGCTCAATATATTTCCAACTCTCATGAAGTTTAGCTCGCTCAGCAATCACTTAGGAATAAAATTCTTATTTAGAGGAATAATGAGTCTCAGGAGCCATTTAAAACTCCCCTCGTAACATGTAAGTATACAATATGTAAGCTGACTCTGTATGGGCTATTGCTTTATTATGTAATATAATACTTAAGTGTTAAAACCATATCTTTTTCTGGTCTGGCTTATGTTAATAATATTAATCTAATTTAATGCAAATTTCTAGGAATAAGCTTCTGCCCCAAGATCTGAAGCATTCATGCCACACAAAAAAAGGATTTTCATATCTTTTACCATGTGTAAAAATAGAGCACCATTAAGTTCCACCCAAAATTATCCCCCCCAACCCAACTAAGATCAAAGTGGTAGAAATATGACATTGTAATGATTTAGAAGACATTCTGTATCTGATGATATTGGATGCTTCCATGTAGCACAGGTGGCGATGCTTAGCTTTTCTAAGTATATATTTCTGAAAGAAATAAAAAATTATTAAGAAGCACTCTGCAGAAAAAAAGAAAAGAAAAGAAAAACAAGAATAAAAGAAACATGCTGCCTCTACAGCCTACTGCATATCTCTGCATATGGTTGCCTTGCTCTTGTGCAAAATCTTTTGGGAATATAAAAAAGGCATAAATGAGACCACATACTACTTCATGCATGACTGCTCCTGAACATGTCTCCAAAAGGAAAATCATCTTTTCTTCATCATCATAATCATTACATCCAGCTCTTTACATTCTGCGAGAGCTTGAAAAACCTTTACACATTTAAAACATCCTTTCTATCTCTTCCCTTTCCTCTCTGCAATTAGCTAAATTAATTAAAATTCTTGTAATGTCTTATAATTTATAATAGAAAGAGGAGATCAAGCTTTTATTAAGAACCTACTATGTGCTATGAATTGCACTAAACTCTTTATAAATATTTTCTCATTTGGTGCTCATAATTCTGTGAGGCAGGGACTTAGGAATCATCTGGCCCAACCTTTTCATTTTACAAATGAGGAAACAAAATGAGGCTAAGAACAACAGGGAAAGAAAAGAGAAGGGGAATTATTATTTATACTGTGCAACTATGTAGCAGACACTCTCACAAATGCTTTTTACAAATTCTTTATTTGATGATCACAACAATGCTCTAAGGTAAGGGCAATTATTATCCTCATTTTACAGTTGATGAAACTGAGTCAAGCAGAGGTTAAGTGCCTTGTCTATGATCACATAGTCTATAAGGGTGTGAGACCATATTTGAATTCAGGTCTTCCTGGCTCTAAGTCAGTGCTCTAGCTATACTTTACCATTTAACTGCCTTATAACTATTCTATTTGTTACATAAGTAATCACATGCATAATAACTTCTAATAAGTAATTCTAGTGTAATCAAATAAGTAAAAAATAGTGTGCACTATGAAATGACTTTCTCTGTTATTCACCTTTTATATCATGAAATTATTACCCTCTGCCTTAAAAAAAGTGGACAAACTGGTTAGTCATAGGGAATGATTGAAAGCATCTGAATCTAAATTATATACCAAATAAATTATATACCAAATCCACTCTATGATTTTATTCTCTGCTCAAAGCAGATTTAATCAACTAATATAAAATCATTTTCTACTTCTATTAAATTTAAATCTATTAAACAATAACTATCTAATTGAATATTAAGATCACAAGTTTAGTGATAGAAAAGAAAATAGTTAGACTGTCTCTTTCCACCTCATTCACTTATGTAAAGGAAACTAAGATTTAAAAAAATTAAACTAAATCCCTTGAGGCTAGGATCTACTAGGACTTTTTCTTTTGTATCTCTAGGACTTAGCACAGTCTCTGGAGTATAGCAGAAAAAGTAGTCAAAGTCACCAAGCATTTATATAAGTGCTTATATATCAGGAATATTCAGGAGATAAAAGAAAAGAGAATCACTGCTTTCAAGAAGCTTACAAATTAATGGGGAAACAATATGTAAATAACTCTCAGAGGGAAATCAATACCATTAAGGCTTCCTGTTCAAGGTGGCATTTTCTTTGTAACTTGAAGAAACACAGGGAAGACTAGAGTCATAAATGGAGAGAGAGAGAGAGAGAGAGAGAGAGAGAGAGAGAGAG
>NW_025357068.1:0-5967 GCF_016433145.1 Gracilinanus agilis
TATATATATATATATATAATCTCAGGTCCATTCGGTCAACCAAAGCTCCTTATCTACGTTGTTTTCTACTAGCCAGGCAATAGAGAGAGGCTGGAATTTCTCCTTGCTGTTTTGTGATGTCAAAAGCTGAAGCCTTTAGACCTTTAAGCCAATTAAGTTTCAAGGATGGTTTCAATGCCTTTAAAAACAACAAAAATAACAAAAAAAAAAACCTTAACCTTCCATCTTAGAATCAATACTGGATGTTTGTTTCAAGACTGAAGAGAGGTGAGAGCTAAGCAATGAGGGTAAAGTGGTTTGCCCAGACCACAAACCTAGGAAGTAGCTGAGATCAGATTTGAATGCAAAATTCCCATATCTCTACCTGGCTCTCAATCCACTGAGCCACTTAGCTCCCCCCAATTTCAATGCCTTTTAAGAAAAAAACTAGCCTAACATGCGTAGTGGGTGTTATTCCTACCACATCTACAATCAAAGATCACTGATATGGCCAAGAAATCATATCTGTTTGTTCTTTCAATACCCAAGTTCATCTGGGCCAGGTGACTACTGTAGGATTAGGATCAGATGACAAATGGATTCTCCCCAGTCCCAGATCAGAGGAGAAGCTGGCAAACTTGACTGGATGAGAGGGGCAAGAGCAACTAGAGAACTTCTCCACCTCCCTCCCTCACTGGAATCAGTTGGAAACTGGCTGGTTATGGAGGTTATTCAGGCTTGGTAAATTCTGGGCCAAGATGGTAAGTGGATAGGGACTAAACCCTTTGTGATGATAACTTTCTTTGTTTGAATTACTCTCTCACAGGATAGAAATATTCTTCTTCAGATCAGACCACAGGCCCTAGGGCAGAGGCAGCTTCAGCCCCAGCTTGGATGAAATACTTGGCTTGGTGAAGGGCAGGTAGTAAGTACAACCCCAAGTTAACTGGATACAAACCAAATGAATCTATCCTTCACAAACCAAATGAATTTAATGATTACAGGGAACAGAGAGAAGGGAATCAGTTTAAGGAAAGAGGAGGGAAGGTAATTTGACTAAAACTGCTTAATGCAGGCTAGCAACACATTTCCCCAGGGGGCAGGGGGAATGTATATTGAATGGCTAAACTCCTATCTAAGCCCCTAAATAATCTTCCTTCTAAAACCCAAACTGCTAAACTGTGATCTTGTAAGACTGTGATCTTGCTTGAAGGTCTATCTTTGTGGTTAGCTATCAAGGTAAAGCAGCCCCTGGCTGTCAGTGGCTGAATGTCTCAGCCCCAAAAGGTACACAGAGTGTGTGTGCCCAGAGCCAAGAGCCAAGAGTCAGGACCCTTGCAAGAGGGGTGACCTGGCTTTTATACCAGGACTCCAACTGCCTTTAACTGCCCCCTCCCTTGGAGTTCTGGGGGGCACTATGGAATTCTGTGATGCAGCTTGAACCCCTCTCAGAAACATGGATGTCACACTACTGACTTCCAGCTGGGGAAATAAGGGAAGGCTTTGGGAATGGAATGAAACTTGAGCTTTGAAGTCTTTGAAGAATGCTAGAACTTCAGAAAATAGTTAAGGATGGAGAGGACATTCCAGGGAGAAGAAAATGGCATAAGCAAAGAAATTAGAATGAAGAACATGCTTAAAGGAATGGACAACTTGTGAAACATTTATTAAATATTTGCTATATGTCAGACAGTGTGCTCAGTGCTGGGAATATTGATACAAGAAAAAATTATAACCCTCACTCTTAAGGGGATAATATTCTGGGAGGGGAAAACAATACTTTAAATGATCTGGAGATGAATTTTGATTCAACTAAAACCAACTGAAAAATTAAGTAGGATTCATATTGTGGACAGTCTTAAATCCCAAAGGGTTTGTATTTAATTTAGTAAGCAATAAAGGTCTTTGATCAAAACCTTCAAATTTGTATTTGTTGATTAGGAAGCTTAATCTAGATTTAGAGATAATTCAAGGTAGAAAGGACATTAGAGAACACAGAGTTTGTCATTTGATAGATGAGGAAACTGAGGCGTGGGGAGTCTGGCCATACAGAGTATAATACAGATGAACTACCTTCCTCTTCTTTCTTTTAGCCTGGTTATCTAAATTTCCCCAACTGGCAATAATCCAATCCAAGAATATAAACATTTACTAAGAACCTATATCAGGTTGTTTACCACCTTGTGGGGAGAGGGAGATGGAAGGAGAGAATCTGAATCTCAAAATGTTGGAAAACAATTGTCAAAACTTGTTTCCATTTGTAATTAGGGAAAAAAAAGTTAAAAAAAAAAAAAAAAGAACTTACTCTACCACTAAGCCAGTGGTTCCCAAACTTTTTTTGGCCTACCGCCCCCTTTCCAGAAAAAATATTACTTAGTGGAAATTATGAAACTATTTATTGAACTCAGAATAGAATGTAATACAAAAAAAGTGTGGCCATCACCGCCTCCCTGGATCGCCACAGTACCCACCAGGGGGCGGTGGCACCCACTTTGGGAATCACTGCTCTAAGCGCTATACTGAGTGCTAGAGATACAAAGACGAAATGGAAAAGATGAGACACCCTCCAATCACATGGAGCATGAGTCTAGGTTGATTTTGGACATATACATGAACAGGAAAGGAGTAAAACTACAGAGCTGAAACACAGATCAAACTTGGTAGAAGGAAAACTAGATTTGGAGTCAAAGGGCTTACTTAACACAGTGCCCAGCAAGCATATAGCAGGCACTTAATAAATATTTCTCAAATTGAATGGATAGTTTTGACTGAAATTGACTGATATTCTATTACTTTTGTGACCTTGGATAAGGCACTTAAGCTTTCTAGGCTTCATTTGCTATATGTAAAAGGAATAGATTGTACTAGACTCTGTTCATTAGAGTAGGGGTTCTTAACCTGGGGTCCATGAACTTAAAAAAAATTTTTTGGTAACCATTTAAATATAGATGATTTTCTTAGTAATCCTATACATTTTATTTAATGCATTTAAAAACATCATTCTGATGCAAAATAGAACAATGAGATACCACCTCACACCTATCAGGTTGGCCAATGTGGCAGTAAAGGAAAGTGGAAAGTATTGGAAGAGATGTGGCAAAACTGAGACACGA
Source organism: Gracilinanus agilis (assembly GCF_016433145.1). Classification (NCBI taxonomy): domain Eukaryota; kingdom Metazoa; phylum Chordata; class Mammalia; order Didelphimorphia; family Didelphidae; genus Gracilinanus; species Gracilinanus agilis. Next base: position 3,093 of record NW_025357068.1, read on the forward strand.
ATGCATTGTTGGTGGAGTTGTGAACCGATCGAACCATTCCAGAGGCCAATTTGGAACTATACCCAAAGGGCTATAAAACTGTCTTTTGATCTGTTTTGATCTGGTAATACCAGTACTGGATCTGTATCCCAAAGAGATAATAAAAAAGGCGAAAGGATCTACTTATACAAAAGTATTTATAGCTGCTCTTTTTGTGGTGGCAAAAAAATTGGGAATTATGGGGATGTCCATCAATTGGGGCATGATTAAACAAATTGTGGTACATGTGGGTAATGGAATACTATTGTGCTATAAGAAATGCTAAGCAAGATGATCTCAGAATAGGCTGGAAAGATCTGTGGGAACTGATGCAGAGTGAAATAAGCAGAACTGGGAGAACACTGTTCACAGTAACAGCAATACTGGATGATGAATATCTGTGAAAATTTGGCTATTCTTAGGAATGCAATGATCTGGTACAATCCTGAAAAACTTATGCTGGGGAATGCCATCCATCTCCAGGGAAAGAACTGTTGGAGTCATCTTTCACATCAGCATATTTATGGTTTTATTTTGGGGGGTTGGTTGTGTATGAGTGTGCTCTTACAACAGTGGCAAATATGGAAGTGTTTTGCATGACAATAAAAAATAAAATAAAAAAACATTATTCTAAGGAGTGACCCAGAGGCTTCCTCAGACTGTCAGAGAGAGGTGTCCATGCTACAAAAAGCCTGCTCTAGATCATATCTACCTTCCCCTCTGGTCCTAAATTTATCATCCCATAAGCCATTTAGAAGACTATTATACTGTCAGAGACAAGGGCAAAGGATAGAATTAGGGTGGTAACCATGGGAATTGAAAGGAAGAGTTGGTCGCCAGGGAGGTTATAAAGATAGAATCAACAGACTTGGAAACTGATTTCCTGAAGGAAGGAAAAGAAGAGGTAGATGAATCAAAGAGGATGCTTAGGTTTTAAGCTTTGGTTATTGAATAAATGAACAGAAATAAGAATTTGGGAGAAAAAGCAGGTCTAGGGAAAAAGAGGATTTTAATTAAGTTCTCATCTCTTCCTAAGAATTCATTCTGATTGGAATAAAGAAATCTATTCTGTTTAAGAGTATATCCCAGAGTTGCCGACTTCCAGTCTCTCTATTCATGAAAATATGAACAAGATCTGGAATAGAAGGGAAAAAGTTGGAGGGGGGGGCTTGTATCTGCGTGTGTGTTACTGTTGGGTGAACAGAGACAGTTGTAAGGTATGACAAATCGAAATGTGCTCACTGTGGGCTCTGTGCTCCTGCAGGAAATTAGTGACTGGAGCATCGCAGTGACTCAAGGTGGCAGCAGCGGGAGAAAGAGAAGGAGGAGATGGAGGTGGCTTACTTCCTAGATGGTGATCAGAAAAAACTTGATCCACTCATGCTTATAAACAGCATCACCTCCTTCTTCTGTCACCAAGGCAACAGAGTCAGACTGGAGCTGGCTGCCTGGCAATAACAACACTCCCTCCCCTTGCCTCTTGGTCTCTTCCCCTCTGGGGAGTGGTACTACATCTCTCTGCTCAAAGCTCTTGCCTACACTCCTCCCTCCACAATAATGCTCCTGGCTGCTTCAGGTGGGGTAGAGAAGCTTTCGCCCAACAGCCTGTGCCATCACTGCTGAGTACCACTTACCCAACAGGAGCTGGGGAGCAACAGCAGCCCACTGACGAGGCAGTAAGCACTTTATAGTACAGCCCACATGAGGCAGTTCTCCTTTGAGTACAGGGTTTTATTATATCACTGCTATTTGAATACCTGAAGAACCTCAATTGGGCAGAATAAAATTTGGAATGTGTTCCCAAATGTTAATGTTGAGTTGGGAGGGCTCTATATTAATTGTTACTGATTTTTTTTTTTCATAAAGATGCTTCTGGAAGAAACTGGAGGGCTATGGCATATAATGGAGTTCCCTTTCTCAGGATGAACCTCTAGCATGATACAATGAAGAGTGTCTTAGATTTGGAGTTAGAGAAGCCTAGGTTCGAATTCTACCTCCGACACTCATGAATAGCAGCCTCAGTGGATAGAACTCTGACCTTGGAATCAAGAAGGCTTGAATCGAAATTTCATCTCGAATTCTTCCTAGCTGTGTGAGCCTAGACAAGTCACTTAACCACATGGGGTCTCTCACTTTGTTCATCTGTAATGGGAAGAGGGTAGACTAGATAACCACTAAAGATTCATTCTAACTCCAAATCTGATTTCTTCAGACCACCACCCCAAGCCTGCCTATTAATGGAACAACTTTATACTGTTGATATTAGGTATCAGTTGCTGTTGTTGTTGTTGTTGTTGTCCCATTGTTTTCAATGTCTGACTCATCATGACTTCATTTGGATTCTCTTGGCATAGGCACCAGGGGGGGTTGACTGTTTCCTTCTCCAGCTCATTTTGCAGATGAAGAAACTGAGGCAAACAGAATTAAGTGACTTGTCCAGGGCTACACAGCTAGCAAGTATCTGAGGTTAGATTTGAAGAGGAGTCTTTACTGACTCCAGGCCTGGTGCTCTATCCACTACAATAATTAGCTGCCATTAGGTATTAGACATTCACATATTTGGAGGGTATTTGAAAGGTGGAGCAAGACAATTCTAGATAAAATGCCTCTAGATCCATAGAATCCTGGAAAATCTAGAAACAATTGGAGAAAAAGGAATAACCACACTTACTTAACCCATTGCTAATGAGTTGGGCATTTTGATTCTATAACATGCCCCATTTTTCATTTCCCAGTGAAGGCTAACATTTAGCAAAGATAGAAATATGGTAAGGAGGTACTGGGTTCAAATCTGACCTTGGACACTTATTTGTTTGACCCTAGGCAAGTCACTTAATCCCAGTTGCCCAGCCCTTAC
>NW_025357069.1:0-1056 GCF_016433145.1 Gracilinanus agilis
GCTAAATAGGTAAATTAATTTGGGTAGAATTGTCATTTTTATTATGTTAGCTCGTCCTACCCATGAGCAATCAATGGCTTTCCAATTGTTTAGATCCAGTTTTATTTGTTTGGAAAGTGTTTTGTAGTTGTTTTCATATAATTGCTGTGTTTGTTTTGGTAGATAGATTCCTAAGTATTTTATATTGTCTAGGGTGATTTTAAATGGTGTTTCTCTTTCTACTTCTTGCTGCTCTAGTGTGTTGGAAATGTATAGAAATGCTGATAATTTATGTGCATTCATTTTGTATCCTTCAACTTTGCTAAAGTTGTCGATTATTTCTACAAGCTTCTTAGTTGATTCTCTAGGATTTTTTAAGTAGACCATCATATCATCTGCAAAGAGTGATAGCTTAGTCTCCTCCTTGCCTATTTTGATACCTTCAATTTCTTTTTCTTCTCTAGTTGCAACTGCTAGTGTTTCTAGTACTATGTTGAATAATAGAGGTGATAATGGGCATCCTTGTTTCACTCCTGATCTTATTGGGAAGGCTTCTAATTTATCCCCATTGCATATGATGTTTGTTGATGGTTTTAGGTATATACTGTTTATTATTTTTAGGAAAGGTCCTTCTATTCCTATACTTTTCAGTGTTTTCAATAGGAATGGATGCTGTATTTTGTCAAAGGCTTTTTCAGCATCTATTGAGATAATCATGTGATTTTTGTTTGTTAGACTGTTGATATGGTCAATATTGTGGATGGTTTTCCTAATGTTGAACCAACCTTGCATTCCTGGTATAAATCCCACCTGATCATGGTGGATGATCTTCTTAATTACTTGCTGGAGTCTCTTTGCTAGTATTCTATTTAAGATTTTTGCATCTATGTTCATTAGGGAGATTGGTCTGTAGTTTTATTTCTCTGTTTTTGATCTCCCTGGCTTTGTGTCATAAAAGGAATTTGGTAGGACTCCTTCTTTGCTTATCATATCAAATAATTTGTATAGTATTGGGATTAGTTGCTCTTTGAATGTCTGATAGAATTCACTTGTGAATCCATCAGGTCCTGGTGATTT
>NW_025357070.1:0-5765 GCF_016433145.1 Gracilinanus agilis
AGGCTTCTTTTTCTTGTTGTTATTCTTTTTCTTCTGAGTTTCCTGAGTCTGGGTAGCCATCATTAGCCCAGCAGCTTCTCAGGTTTATCCTCGCGCTCAGTGTCTGTCCGCAGTCTATTGGCTCCTGAGGTCTGAGTTCTGGTTTTTTCCCAAGGTCAAGCCCCCTGGTGGACCCCCTTACTTGATCCTCTGCAGGAGGTTCCTTTACAAGTCTCAGGGCGCTGCTTCCACAGTTGTATACCCGTCTGCACTGGTTCCCCACTCAGGTTTTCAGAGCTTTAGTTCCTGGCTGTGTCTGCCTCCACCCACGCCTCCGCCCGTGCCTGTGCTCTGCTCAGCCTGCGCTCTGCACCCAGTGTCCACTCTCTGCTCCGGCGCTCAGATTTCACGTGCGTTCTTTGGCTTACTGAGGTCCTAAATCTTGCTGCTCTCAGGAACAGGCCCAGGAGCTGCCAATGACTCGATGGGTGCCCCAAACTTGCTCTATTTCTTTTTAGCTGGCTTCAGAGCTCTAGATCTTGTGTGTGGAGGGGGTGGGGGTGGGGCAGTTGCTCAGCCCGCGATTTAGGGAGAGCCCTTTATAGCCTGGAAATGTCTCGATTCCACGTACCTTCCACGCTGTGCCCTGTTGTGGGGTTCCTCCGTTCGTCTGGACTTGTTTTTATGTCCCCTTGAGGAGTTTTGTGTGTTTCGGTCAGGAGAGGTTAAGAGCTGCTTCTTACTCTGCCGCCATCTTAACCCCCCTCTCTTTTAATAAATGTATATATTTAATTAAAATAGATCAATTACATAAGCAATATCTGAGAATTCAAATTGTGTTTTCTATATCTGGACTATCACCTCTTCCACCAAGAAGTGAAAGATATGCTTTATTGTTAGTCTTTAAAAGTCATGACATGTTTCTTTTTCAGTCAAAATTCTGAGGTCCTTTGGGAAAGTTTCTCCTTGCATTGCAGTGGCTATAACATAAATTATGCTCCTGCTTTTGTCTTCAGCATTTTGTGTAAGTTCTCCCTCACAAAAACATCCTTCCTATATTTATCTGAATCTATTATATACTCCATTTCAGAAGGCACTATACATTTCAATTACACACATATACTGGAATTTGTTCAGCCATTCCCCATTCAAAACTTCCTTTATACCACAAAATAAATATTTTTTCAAGGCTAATCTTCTTACTGACCTCTACCCCATAGACCATGCTCATTTCAATCACCGTGCTTTACATCATACTAATTTCTTAGCTCTAGAAGTAACATTTACATAATGCCCTCTGGTCTCTCCTTTATTGATCAAAATCTTATATTTATGTTCTTATATATTTCCTTGAAGTCCTGGATCAAATCCTACTTCCTCTATAAAGCCACCCTTAATTACTTGCTTTTTTGAAATTAAAGGCTATGTCTGCCTATCTCCTCTTCAAACTCATTTGAGGCATCGGTATTGCTTTAATCATCCTTTTGGTTATTAGGTAGAACTTCTGGTGTTTTGTGTTAATGAAGATTTTCAGTAAAATAAGATTTTTCACTTTTCCCTCTTCAAACTTTAAAAGTTTTTGTTTTTTAGAACTTATTTAATTAGAATTTTGTTTAGAGATTAAAGTATTTGCTAATATGGCCTTCCATCCAATTTTGAAACAAAAGCAATCTTAAGTCTTTGACTATAACTGGAGTGATCTGTTTCCCACTTTATTATGATATATGTCCCCATAAGAAATTTATTCATAGTTTCAGTTCATTTCATGGCATTTGGGGTTTTCCCACATTAGTAGTGAGTACCATCTGCACTGAAGTATTTCAAGAAGGTGGTGTATTGGTGTTTCTAATTTTTTCTAACATGTTTAACTTCTTGTGGTGCTAGAACAGAAAGGAAAACAACTTTTCTGGCTGTCTTCCATGTCAAGTTAATCATTGTAGCATTTGATGAAAGACTAGCCTGCAACATTTAAGTTATTTTATCCATATATTGTATTCTTGCATTCTTCAACTCAATTACATCACACTGACAAAAATGTTAATACAATAAAGGGGTTAGCATCAGAATCCAATCAGCTGACATTTTACGGTTCCTGTCAGGCTTCCACAGCAATTATAGTAGTATGAGAATATACTACATGGGGCAAATGGGGTGTTCAGGGACAACTAGCACCCCTATGCAAGAACTTGCCGAGTCCATTTTAGGGCTGCTCATATAATTTGGGGGTCTACTTTTCACCCAACTCTCACCTGTGGTACCCAGTAGCTGTTATATCATAGCAGTCACACTTAGGAATACTGTCTTGGCAAATTGGCTAAATTAGGATGAGAGTAAACCTGACTGACCTAAATTCCATTTATAAATTAGGCAGATGACTACCTTAAGCATGTGAGCAGGAATTAGTGGATGAGAAAAAATTTGTTCCAATGGCTATAAAGGCAGCTGGAGTAGGTGTTGTGGAGCACTTAGAGGTTGGTTAGACATGAAGACCCAAAGGTTATCCACTACATCCCAGACCATTGTCAGTCATGCTGACTTACCTTGTCCCTGGACTTCAATGACTGGAAGAGAATAAGGCTGATGACTTTCGTGCAATTTTGCCTCATTTAAATCTAATTCAGGCACAAGCTAAGACATTATCCTCTGAAGTCATTTTTTCTCTTTGAAACAAAAGATCAACTACAAACTTAGGAAGTATGAGGTTTTTGCTGAATATCAACCTGCATTCATTCTTCTACATTCCCACTGCATGATCTCTCCCTGAAAACCTCGACCATATTATCATCATGGCATGTATCATGGATTGAGTTTTTAAGGGACATTATTATTGTTGCTGTTAAATCATTTTTCCTATCTTGTTTTTAAAAATGGAAATCCAGAAAAATCTTGGGGCAAATCATCATCTTGTTATTTTATTTTTATTCAGTGTTCTATGAATAAACTCACAAATGGATAAAATGACTGTTTTGATAGTAAATAAAATACTGGAATATAAACTTAACCTTTTAAGGTTTTCTTAATGTATCCTTCTTAGAACTCCAGTAATAGTGGATGAAATGGATGATATGAACCTTATCCTAGTCTCATATAATCATAATGTCCTTGTTCAGTTCTCCTTACTCAAGGTGTTCATTTAATGTACCTTGGAGATTATGAATATGTGATATGATGATAGCTATTAAAATGTTGTTCTTGGACTTGTTTTTGTTTTTAATGAATCAATGTTGTTGATTTTTAGGAATTTAAAAATGTGTTTCATGATAATGGTATAGAGTAAGTACAATTTATTGGTTGGAGCTTGCATTATATCTTAAGGTTTTGATTTGTAGCATGGGGTTTTGTTTCTGATATAACTGTAATCAACAAGTCATGTCTTAATATGTCAGAAGGTAAAAATTTTTGTAACTTGTGGTGATCTTTGATAAAAGTATCAACCATTTTTACACTGATGATTAAGTCTAGACTTCTTAAAAATAACTCTATTATGGTTCTTGATTGCAGTGGTCTTTAATGCTGTCATTAAACTCATATAATTCCACAAACAAATCTGTTTGACTCCATTTTTTAAGGATCATAGTGTTAGCTATGTTCTTGGGAATGTCAATGATTTATTGAGGGCCTTTTGATTTCATTCTTTGATATGAATCATTTCATAGGTTGGTATGGAAGTATTAATCCTTCTAAAGCTATGTTAAGATGATGAGCTCTATGTTTTATTAATACTGAAAATACCAGATCCATCAAATGACATGAAAATATAAATTTACTTCAAAATAAAAAGTTTCCAACTACTATCACTCGTTTTTGCCTCATGAGTAAAAAATACACTGTATCAATTGACATAATTTGATCTTTCAAAATATTCTTAAATCCCAATTCTTCTAGCAAGATTATTGTATGGACATTATTTTGTTGTTGTTGTTGTTTTTAACAGTGTTGAAATGTCTTAGCCTACTCAGCCTTATATATCCCTCATTTGACAACTGAATCTCAGCTGGCTTGCTAAGCAATCATGGTCCTATTACAAGTATGTGATGAGAGCAACAGATAAAGAGATGGGGGCTAGAATTATGGTGAAGAGGCTATTTTTCAGCACAGGGAAGAAGGGAAATGATGCGCCTGAATTTCTATTACCTATTTTACTTCTCTCTCATGAATTAGTGCCAAGCTCCAGGATACTATTTGGCAAATCCAAGTAATGGATAGGGTAATGTTGTCTGATGGATTTTTATCAATTTGTATTTCTAATTTGTTCCACATCTACACTAAATATTATTGTTCCATATTACACAACTAGATATTCCATGGAACCTGAAATTCCTTATTCTATTTAGGTAAAGGAAGTACTTTCAGACACTAGAGATTTTATTTTTTAAAGAATGTTCTATTAAGACAATATACTGGGACCAAATAATACATTGCTTTACTTTATTATGAATGAATGAATGAATGGAAAAATATTTTATTGAGTATTTATGATATGTGATATACTATGCTAAGTAGCCTAAAATAAATTTTGAGGATTTTAAGTATATTATTATTGTTGTTGTTGTTAACAAAATTAATTAACCTTAGAAGACAAGTTTCAATTTAACAGATGTTATTTTACACTCACACTTTACTGAAATACTATTAATTATTTTTTATCTCATCAATGCAGATATTCCCTCCAGTAATGCTGATCTCAACCCATTCATTTTACACACACCATGTAATTCATTACATTGCCTCCCATAAATCCAAAATGAGTCCAACCAATATATCAAAGGTCCTTTTCAAAGATACCGAGGAGCACATTGCCTGCCCATTATCTCTCACTGCCCACTATATGACCTTCCATTTATCTCCATATTCGATCTCTTGTTTTTAACAACATTTTTTAAATCACAAAGCTTATTTAAATATTGAAGTATCTCAAAATGTAGAAGTTACATTAAATTTCACTACTGAGCCCATTCTTCATACTTATCCTAATTTTCTTTTTTTCTCTCTCTCAGAAACAATATATCCTTTTAAATTATAAAAGTTAAAGAAAGTCAAAGAAAGAGAAATACCTGACCCCCTCCAGTCAGCATTCAAAAATCTTCTCTCCATTGATTAATAACAGAGTAAGGTCAGAAAATTGTGCTTGTCAAAATTGTACTTCTATTTGTTGAATCATCATTTTTATGTTAAGGGAACTATAGTTTTATTTGAACACAAAATTAAAAATATATGATTTATTAATCCATCACTATTGTAAGCATTTTCCCTATGTGCCTTTATAAGATGTCATATCTATCTCAAGTCTCCTCTGCCCAATTTCCTCCAGGTGAAATTTTGATTTCTTTTTTTTTTCTTATTTATACCTGGTTTATTCTTGGATTTAATTGATTAACTTAATGCAGAGTCCAGGTAAGCTTTACTCATAAATAAATGAAGAAAATGAATTCAGAAAAAAGAAGGTTTTCTTTGTACCCCCAAAAGGCACACAGTGGCACTCAAGCTAAGAGTTTAGATCTTTTGGCTCTCATTCAGTACTCTGCATAGTATGCTATTAGGTTAGGCCCCCAGCAAAATTCTTTCCTAGTCTAGATGTTAATGTTGATGATGTTGTTGATGAGGTTGATGTTGATGTTGCTGCTGCTGATGTTGTTGATGTTGATAATGATGATTGAATTTGGAGTTGGAGGTTTTCCTTCCATTTGAACCTTTCTGACCCTTCCCACTATAATGATCAAAATTTTTTTGGAGACTGTCTCCAACCTCTATCACCCTTCCATTGTATTGGTGAGGACCCCCCCCCC
>NW_025357071.1:0-5029 GCF_016433145.1 Gracilinanus agilis
CAAATTCCCTTACACCACACACCTTTCCTCAAATTACCCACATAACATCTGGTGAGCCAGCTAGGTAATTGGATTGCATCCAACAACTGATTAATTAAATTGCCATATGCTATTTGTTTGCCATTTTATGTAATGAAACTTCGATTTTTCCAAATTATGGCAGAATGATGGACACTCGAAAAAGCATAATGAGAATCGGTAAAAATGTTAGCTTTGAGATTTTCTGCAATTTTTAGAGCGTAGATTAGGCCCATTAATTCTGTGCTCCTTGAGTACTCATGGTAGATGGTAATGATGAGTACCAAAGGGTTTCAGAGGCTGTCACTATGGCTGCTCTGGTATATCTCTGATTGTCTGCTACATATGATGATCCATCTGTGAATAAGGTAATATCAGGGTCTTTCATTAGCTTATCATCTAAATCAGATCTTATTTTATGCATGATGTTAAGTGCATCTTCACAGATGTGTAGACTTTCTCCTTCCAGAGGTAAATCTGGAATCAGAGTAGCAGGATTTATGTTTCTGCACCAGTGAAAAGTTATATTTTCACTAGCCAACAGAATCGCTTGGTATCTTGATAATCTCTGAGAAGTGAATGCCTAAAAGTTGGTGTTTCTTAAAGTAAATTGCACTTGGTGTTGGGAAAATACTTTCAGTTCACTCCCTAATACCAAGGATGAAGATTTTCTAATCATGATGGCTACAGCAGCTATGGCTTTTAAACAACTAGGTATACCACAAATCACTGAATCTAACTTAGAGCTGTAGTAAGCAACTGGTCTAAGTCTATTTCCAAATGTTTGTGTGAGAACACTGGAGGCTATCCCTTTGTCTTCATGCACATAAAGTAGGAATGGTTTGTTATGATCAGGGATACCTAGGGCTGGAGCTGATAGAGTAAGTGATTTCAATTTCTCTAATGCATGGATATGTTCTTTATTCAGCTTTAACGGTTCTGGAACTTCCTTCTTGGTTAGCTCTATCAGAGGTCTTGCGATGTAAGCATAATCTGGAATCCAGTTTCTACAGAAGCTTGTTATTCCTATGATTGCCCTGAGTTGCTTTTTGGTCTTAGGCAAACTCAAATTTTGTATATCTTGTGTTCTCTTTTGGGAAACTCTTCTGGAGCCTTTCTCTAGGATGAATCCTAAATGATTTACTTTTTCCTTCACGAATTGAAGTTTCGATTTGGAAATTTTATGGCCCTTTTTGCCTAGCTCTTTGATCAAGTGTACGCTATCAGTGTAACAGACTTCAGCAGATGGTGACATTAGCAGGATGTCATCAACATAATGTACCATTTTGTTGTGAAGGAATGTTATCGACTCAAGGTCTCTCTGCAGAATTTGACAGAATACTGAAGGTGAATCTGCAAATCCCTGGGGCAAACACATCCAGAAGACAGATTTACCCTCCCAGGAGAAAGCGAACAGCTTCTGGCTGTCTTTGTGCAGGGGAACAGAGAAGTACGCAGAGCTCAAGTCCAGAACAGTAAACCAAGCAGCTTCAGGGGGAATGGCTGCAATGATTTGTGATGGACTTGGTACCATGGCATAGGTCTTTTGCACATGGTCATTAATTGCTCTGAGATCTTGAACTAAACGCCATTGAGTCTTCCCATCAGAAGATAATTTTGCTTTCTTTATTGGCATGATTGGTGTATTGTATTGTGAAAATCCATATTTAATATCCCTTGCTCCAATAAACTCTCTATGATGGGTTTCACTCCTTCTATCGCTTCTTGACTAAGTCTGAACTGAGGCATTCTTGGAGGTAAGCCTTCTTTCACCTCTATCTTTACTGGTTCCACTGACAATAGCCTGCCCACCTCATTTGAATTTTTAGCCCACACATAATCTGGAATATCATCTGGAACCTCATAGATGTTATCGGTTGATTGGTATGATGGTTCCTCACTACATGTGTCTAAAAATAAAATGGGATGTTGTTTCAGAGATCTCTTAGGTATGTGTAAATAAATTTGCCCATCTGGTTGACATTGGATGGTTGAGGCCAATTTTCATAGAAGATCGCTTCCCAAGAGGTTTGAAGGACATGATGGCATCAATAGGAAGGTGTGTTCAAGAGTCAGAGGTCCAAATTTTAACATTTTAACTTTTAGCTTTGGGACTTGTTGTGCTACTCCAGAAGCTCCTCTTACTCTTAAACTGCCTTGAAAATGACATCATTCAGGTGGTTCTCGTAGTACAGAGCAAGTTGCCCCCGTGTCCAGTAATCCCTCATAGTGTACTCCCCCCATTTCTAAAGTAACTAAGGTTTCTCCACTGTCATTGGACTTCACTGGCACTAAGGGTAATAAAGAATCCTCAGTATTTTGTGTACACTTGTCATTGATTCTTTGTTGAGTATGATCTTTTGTCTCTAAACCCAAACTTCCTATAGCACCATTTGGCAAGTTCAGTTTAGAATCCGGATTACAGAAAGCAGGCTTAAAGAGCATACTCTCATTGAGAACTTGTAAGTCATTGTCACTATTGCAAATTCCATGTTGGCTTTCATTAAGGGCTTCAGAAATGGAAGTTTCGTTCTATCTTCCACTCTGCTCTTTAAAGAATTGTCAAGCCTCAAATCAGCAATCTCTCCTTCAGTAGTCTCCGGGATTGTATGATAGTTAGATTGTGTTCCCTTCAACACTTCAGGTTCAATTATTGATTCAAAAGCTGACTGTTGTTCCCAATTTTGCCCTACTGTTTTTGTGACTGACATTAGATGATTTTTATTTTTATTAATCACAGTAACAGTCTCGATGTTATGTTCAGCCACACTGATTGTAGAAGAAGGCAACTGTTCCCTATCTCTTCCTCAAAATTTAGGATGAAATTCTGTAGCTAAGGGGTTGAGAAAGGTGGATTTGGACTTTCTTACACAGCTGCTATCATCTTTTATCTTTTAAATCAGTGGGTTGTTTCTTTAAAATTAAGTTCTTGCCAGCCTCTAGACTTTTTTGCTCTTTAACCTCTAACTGTGACATTGTGTCTAAAGGAATTGCATGGGAAAGAACTGTTGCATCTAATTCTAAACCCGTTTGCAAATTTTCTTGATGTGATTCTTTGCAATGGTTTGATTCATGCTTCCCACCCAATGTGTGTGATATGGAATGAGACCTTATATAATCATCCTCCTTAATGCCAAAGATTTCTTTGCACATTTGCATTATGTCTTCCCATTGCTCATTATCTACCACAGACTTATGTGTATCCTCTGTGTAGATTACTTTAGACACCTTTTCTATTTTGCCTTGATTTCTCATTTTGCTTCCCTCATTTCTATTAGACTTTGCCACACCCAAATTACACTGATTGACAGGTTTTAAATCAGAAATCTCATTACATAATGATTTTTTCGGTTTTGTGTCCATTTGTATATATCTCTCCATATCATCTAAAGAAGGTGTTTGACTGTACTTTTTGCATGTGTGATTGCAGCAAGTATCTGTATGTTTTTCTTGATTATATCTATTTAATTCATTATTTCTAGCCCACTTTGAATTATAAAATGTTTTTCTATTATCTCTTTGTTTATTGGGTTTTGAAAAATCAATTTGTTGCTTATATCTACAAAAACGAATCACGTGCCCGATCTTCCCTCACAAGTAGCATCGGGGTGCTGATTTTGATTTTGGGGTGCTGTTGGCAGGTTGTCTAAACTGGTTTCTACTCATTTGAAGAGCAAAATTCTTCACCTCTTCGATTTCTTTCTCCCGTCTCGACTTTTTTAATTGCCTCTTCAAGTCTGTTATGATCACATCTTTCTCATTGTCAGATTGCCTAGCCATTCTCACTTCTTTCTGTTTGGAATCATGTATATATGCTGCATGATTCCTAATATCCTCCAGTGGTAATGATTCCCACTGTGGACAACTTTGCCTGAAGTCATTTTGTATCAGGATTGAGGTTCCCTTTACAAATTGTCTCCTTATATGATCGATCATATCCTGGGAATGAGTATCTCTAAGACCTAATATTGTTTCAGCAGCCTCAGTAACTCTGTCTAGAAAACTGCTCAGGTGCTCTTCTTCCCCTTGCCTCAGTTTCTCAAATTTTTGCCAGGTATTTGGCCTTTTTGCAAAATTTCTCATTGCTTCAATAAGATCAGCCCTGCATCTTAACAAGTATCTCATGTTAGCATGTTGAGTGAAATCTAGATCTTGATGTACTAACGGCCATGATTCTAAATTTGGGTTGGTTCTAGTTTTGGTCAGGAATTTTTCCTTTTCCGAGGGAGTGTAAAATTCCCCCAAAAGAAATTCGACATCCTTGAAACTAGGGTTAAAAAGTGTGAACACCCGCTTTAATTCTTTTAGACTTTTGTAAGGTTTTTCGTAGAATCTGGGAAAACGGCGTTTTAAAACCTCCATATCACTAGGAGTGAATGCCTTGTATGTTTTGACATGCACCACCCCCTCTCCAGGTTGCACAATAGTCCTGTCTACTATTGGTAGGACAGAGACCACTGCATTCTGTATTGGTTGATCTTTCTCTGTTTCCCTTTTCCCAAAAAATTTTTATTCTACGATTTCAAGTTGTAAGATGGTATGCTTATCGAGTTCATTCCCTTCATGTAATTGCCTCAACACTTGGAACAGTAGTTTTATGTTCTCAACTAGTTCCTTGTTATCATTTTCTTGTTTTGAATCAGATGCCTTATAATAGTTATACAGATGAGTCAGGACCGCTTTTAAAATTGCCAAAAAATGCCATAGAGACAGAACAATTGCCACTGCTATTGGAATGAAGCATATGCATTCAGCTAAAGTGAATGCAAACCATTTATAACAGGCGTAGATTTCAATTAATTGTTGTATCATGTTTGGTACTTTTACGAGCCAAAATGCACACATTCCCTGCATAAAAGACCAAATAAACAGTGATAGACTGCTTAATATAAAAATCAATCTTGTACGATTGATTTTCTTTTCTTTTCTTCAGAAGACAGGTTTCATATGACTTGGCTCGCCAGTTGTTATGTGGGTAATTTGAGGAAAGGTGTGTGGTGTAAGGGAATTT
>NW_025357072.1:0-1443 GCF_016433145.1 Gracilinanus agilis
TATATATATATATGTTAGAACCAGGGAATCAAGTTAATTTGATATTAAATTTTGTTTTAAATTCCTGCATTCTACATCTTTCTTGCCAGGTGATATCTCTTGTTCCTTTTCTGATTGAGAATTATCAGGCTTAGGAGAAAAAAAGTGGATTATATGAGATCCTGCCCAGATTTATTTTTGTTTATTTATTTTCTTTCTAGGTGATCCCAAATATTTATTCAATCTCATATTTTTGCTTCTGGTGAAAAGTGATAACAGAAGAGATTGTGGCTATTATATAGAACATAGTCTTATATGTATTTATATGTTATTTATATGTATTTATATGTATTTGATGTTAATTAGGTCCATAACTCTGCAGATCATACTTCATTTCTCCAAGTCATAGAATAGTACCTTGTCTCAAGAATTAAAATTCTGAATCTCTCGTGAACAAAAAAGATGGACTATTTCCATAGCTAGAGGGAGGGATGACAAATGAACAGCCTTCATTCACACACAGAACTAAAAGTAGGTTTGGGCAAATTCTGTTGACTCTCTGTGACTGATTTCAAGTAGCACAGTAGGAAGAATCACCCAGAATGGACAGATGTGAATGGGCTTGTCAAAATCTGTATTGTTGGGCAGAGTACCCACATTGATCAAGTCACAAATCCATCAGAGTGGAAAATATCAACACCAGTTCTTTTTGCATATGCATTGAAATGCCAGCAGTTTTCCCTATACTCCCTCCAAGCACATAAATTTAGCCAAAATGCTCTTGCTTTCCCTTCTAGGAAATGAATTCTGGTCTTGATGGTAAAAGCTTTTTTGGTGGCAGACTCTCAGCTCTAAAATCCCCAGCTCTTCATGATTAGCCAAAGCAGGAACCTGACAGCCTTCAATTCAGAGGACAATTTATGGGGTTTGATGTTTCTTTTCTTTTTAACTTTGTTGATCCCAGCAACCCTGTAGCTGGAAACACTGTGATTCACAGCAATGGTGTGAGCTTTCTTCCTTCCCTTTGCTGGAGAGCTGACATAATTTATTTTTTAATTTTATTTATTGTGGTTCTTTGGTGACACAGCAAGTTCTTTCAAACTAAATATAAGACTGCCATCATTACATATTTTATACTCCACTTTTCATTTGGCTTCCACTGAGAAATCTGTAAGTGAATATTTCAAGTAGTGTGGTATAAGCAAAAAGGATAATTTTCTTTTAGGAATTTTAAAACTTAAATATGATGTTCTTAAATGAATTTTTATGGGTGCAAATTTTACTTAAAAAGATTCAGGGTTGGTGGTAGTTAAGGAAAGTTATTATATAACAAAAATAATAGCTAACATTTATATGGTGTTATAAGTTTAGTAAAGCACTTGTGTTATATATTATTTTATATATCATTTTATTTTATCTTTAAAACTACCCTGGAAGGTAGGTGTTGCTATCATCTCGATTTTA
>NW_025357073.1:0-7510 GCF_016433145.1 Gracilinanus agilis
CATATATATATGTGTATATATATATATATAGTTAATCATTAAAAGCTGCTAGAAGTTTTCTTTTCTCTGGCTTAAAGGGATAATGTTAATTTACAACTCTACTATATTCTTATTAAAACTTAAATTATTAAAAACTGCTTTCTTATTTTGTCAAAATCTCTATTTTACCCCTGACAATACTAATGACTGAATAAAAAATTGAAACAATAACTTTAGCAAAATAACAAGATGCATAATGAAATAGTGAAAACCACTAACCTTTCTGTATTACCAACAAAATTCAGTAGAAAGAAATAGGAAGAGAAATTCCATTCAAAATATCTATAGAAGGTATAAAATATTTGGGTACCCATCTTCTAAGACACAAACAAGAATTGTAGGATTACAACTATAATATAATTTTTATAGAACTATAAACCTAAATAACTGATATTAATATTATATTATTATTAATTGCTAGTTTATATTAATCAATCATGGATAAGCCATACTAATATAATAAAAATATTA
Organism: Gracilinanus agilis; assembly: GCF_016433145.1. Classification (NCBI taxonomy): domain Eukaryota; kingdom Metazoa; phylum Chordata; class Mammalia; order Didelphimorphia; family Didelphidae; genus Gracilinanus; species Gracilinanus agilis. The sequence goes on from NW_025357073.1 coordinate 511, forward strand.
CCTAGATTAACTTACTTAGTATTAAGCAGTCAAAATAATAAAAGGCTTACTTTATAGAGCTATAAAAAATAAAATGCATCTGAAGGAACAAAAATGTAAAATTCTTGAGGGAAATAATTTTAAAAAAGTGGGAAAAAGTTGGGGCATAGCAGTACCAGTTCATTAAACTTTTTGATATTGCTTAAAAACTAGAAAAGTTGATCAGTGGAACATATTAGGAATGTAAGACCCCAAGCTAAACAGACACAGTAGCATAGTATGCAATAAACTCAGAGAAAGACATGACAGAAATAAAGACTTCTAGCTCTTATTTGACATAAAACTGCTAAGGAGCTGAAAAGCACTCTGACAGAAATTAGTTTTAGAGCAATATCTCATACCATATATCACAATCAACTCCAGATGGATATGTGACTTAGATATAAAAACTCATAGCATAAGCTAATTTGAGTCCAATGGAAGGATATATCATTCACAATTATGAATGAGGAAAGAGTTCTTCACTAAAAAATAGAGAGAACAATTGGATAAAATGGATAATTTTCATTATGTAAAATTGAAAAACTTCTGCAAACAAAATCAATTTAGCTAAAGTCAGAAGGGTAATAACTAAATGGGGAAGTGGAGAGAAACCTTTTCATCAAATTTCTTTGATAAAGGTCTGATAGCCAAGATATGCAAGGGAAGATATAAGAATAAGGTCCATTACCATATAGATAATGGTCAAAGGATACGAACAGTCATTTCAGACAAGCAAAACAAGCTCTTCATAACCAAATAAAAAAGATCAAAATTACTAATTATTTTATTTACTAATAATTAGAGAAAGGATAGTTAAAATAACTTTGGTTTCATATCACACATAACAGATTGGCAAAGGTGGTAAAAATGGGAAATGATTGGTGGAATGTGCTGAGAGAGGGCCACTGATACACTACTGGTTGAACAATGCATTGATACAGCCACTCTGGAAAGTAATTTGGGATTAAACCTCCAAAGTCACTAAATGACATACCTTTTGACCCAGTAATCCCACTATCAAATACATACTCCAAAGGGTTAAAAGAAAGAGGGGAAAAACCTATATATACCAAACTATTCACCCAATAGCACTTTTGTTGGAGCAAAGAACTAGAAAGTATGAATAATAGCTCATCAATTGGGAAATAGAAGAAATTAATGATATATGAATGTAATGGAATATTATTGTGCAATAAGAAATGATGAAAGGAATGGATTCAGAGAAACCTGAGAAGACTTGCTTGAACTTATGCAAATGAAGGGAGCAGAACCAAGAACTATTTATATAATGCCAACAACAAAATAAGGAAAAGAAATTTTTGAAAGACTTAAAAACTCTGATCGATGAAGTGACCAACTGCAACTCCAAAGGATCAAAGATTAGCTATGCTATCTGCCTCTTGACAGAAAGCTGATGAATCAGAGATGCAGAATGAGGACATAGGAATGAAATTATATATCTCTATCTCTATCTCTATCTCTATCTCTATCTATCTCTTTATCTACATAAAGTTTTTATAAGGTAAAGAATCTTAAAGGTGTCTCTGAGTTTGCAGAGTGGCTGTGGCAGAAGGAATTCTGTGCAGAGGCTTGGAATTTTGAAGGGTGAAGGGGAAAAAGAGTTCTAAGGCATTTAGTCTCTAACTTGTGTGGAGGTTAGCTGCTCTCTCTCTGAAGATAGCTCTGCTTGTGACAGGAGAGAAAGAGAAACCCTGGAAATATCTTGAGGGTTTTTCCTTTCCTCACTGTGGAAAACCATCTGGAAGAAGACCAGAAGACTTGCTGCTGTGAAAACTGTTGTGTGAAAGGAGAAAAAAACCAGAAGACCTGCTTGCCTGAACTCTGTTCAGTGAGCCTCTGAGACATTTGGCTCACTGACTTTGCCTACTTGGAGACACTCTTAAAATAAATAATTTACTTTTATATAAGGATTATAGATAGTTTAATTAGGTAGCATTTTATGGGTTTTTTAGTTATTGGTAAGGAGTGGTGAGAATAGCTTGAGTGAATTCTCAAGATCCAAAGAAATTCACTGTGAGGTGAAAGAGGATTGGGTGGAGAATCTAGTTTCCTTTAGAGTTAAGGCATCTTTTTATAATTAATCCTTTTTCCTTATTATATAATATAAATAAATAGAATATATATATTAGTCTCCAAGTAGTTTGTGTACTGGCTCAGTGAAAGGAAGTTCAATTTTGGACTTTCCTTCAGGAGGAGAGCTGAAAATACTTTGTGATCATCCAGCAAAGTATATTATCACAATATCCTCCTTATTAACATCATTTATTAACCCAATATTACAAGGGGCATATTTGTGTTTTTTTCACTTTATCTGTATTTAAAAATTTTTTTCTATGGTTACATGATTCAGATTCTCTCCCTCCCCTCATCCCTTCCTCCTCCCGGAGTTGACAAGCAATTCCAAGGGGTTATACATATATATTATCACTTGAATCCATTTCCATATTACTTATTTTTGTAAAAAAACAATCCTTTAAAACCAAAACCCTAAATCACATACCCATATAAACAAGTTGATGGACATATTTGGGCATGGACAATATGCAAATCTCTCTTGTGGGACTCTGCTAACTTATTACAAAGGGGAGTTGAAATAATTTTTATAGGGGTGGAAAACTGGGGGGGGGATGTGAGAGTTAGTTAGTGATGTTGCTGCAAAAAATAGTATAAATGATTTTAAAATGCACAGAACATATCAGAAAGAAGTGTTTAGAGGGAAACACTAACAATAAGAATTTTTGTAACTAACATTAAATTTAACATACACTTTAGAAAACAAAGAGCTAGCTCCAAATAGTGATATTCATGGTTTCACATACAATACTCCTTTTCTGTTCTTTGATTATAGAAATATTCAAGTTTGTTGGTATTTGAAAAGTTGAGAATAACACACAATTTTAAAGGCAGAAAAATTGAGCATTGGGGTCAGTAGAGAAGGCAGCTAGCTCTGAGGCAAAGTTCCCTATCATTTCTCTTAGGCTTCTTAAGGCTTGCCGTGGACATTATTGGCAATAGTATCTTACAATAGAAGCAAATGATGGTGTCCAATGGAACAGGGTCCAGATGCAGAGTTCAATTGGTTATGAAAGGAATATATTCTGCCAAGATCAAAGACAGAAGGAAAGACCTCATATATTTAAAAAATTCTTGTAGTAGAACCTTTTGTGGTAGCAAAAAGCTGGAAACAAAGACTGGGTAATGGTTGGAGAGATTGATATATGAATTAGTGGAATATTATTGTGCCCCAAGAAAGGACAAACATGAAGAGTTTGGAGAAAGTTGGAGAAGCTTTGCCAAATGGATACAGAGAAAAGTAAGCCCCATCAAAAAATGTAAAGAATAATGTAAAGAAACAGCATCACACATATCAGAATTCAGATGAATATAATGAGCACCTCTGACTCTAGAAAATTGATGATTAAAATTTCTCTTTCAACTCAGTAGAGAGGTAGTGGTCTACAGATACACGAAGAGGGATGTATTGGTTAATGTGATAAATGTGTTAGCCTGTTTTGCTTAATTCTACTTATGCAAACAAGAGGTAGAAATTATAACCATGATGTAAAAGAAATGTATCAATAAAATATAAAATAAAATAGACTATTCTCACAATTATTTTTTTAAAAGTCATTTCCTTCTGTCATAGAGTTAATACTGTGTATTGGTTCCAAGAAGAAGAGTGGTAAGAGTTAGATAACGGGAGTTAAGGGACTTGCCCAGAGTCACACAGCCAAATTTGAACCCAGGACTCCCCATCTCTAGATCTGGTTCTCAATCCACTGAGCTAACCAGCTGCCCCTAATTCCTTACAATTTTAATATTCCATTTATTGCTGTCCACAGCTGTTGTGTTAAAAAAAAGAGCCCATGTAGTCTCTATAATCTGTGCCATGACCCCAAGAAATAATCAATCAAAATCTGGGAGATGGGTTGCTCACAGTTTTAAGGGGTTTGCTTTTGACACAACCATTACCAACCCTTTCATCTATTATTGGACAACCCAGCCTGTCACCTCTTATTTTGGGGCGGTCACTCATGACTGTACAAACTTCAAATCTTTCTTCCTCTGCTCCAGGCCTGGGCCTTTCAAGGCATATCAGAACCCAGGCAACTTTGCAAGTGATCACAAAAAGCCAACACAACTTCAAAAAGAACATGTCATTCCAGATTAGCCTCATTTTTTTTCAAGATTACTAGACTAGTAGAAGAGAAGGCAGATCAGGTATGACCACTTCTATATCTAGTTGGGGTATAGAAAGAGGAAGAATAGGAAACTCAGGATAGAAAACCTCTATTTTCTCAGGAAAGTAAGAAGCAAGGTTCTTTGGTGAGAGAAAGGAAGAGGAAGTCGGCATAGGAAGTCTGAAGGGAAGGATGGGAAGAGCCTCTGTGTAAAGTATGATTGTCAAAAAAGAAAGAAGAAAAAAGATTTTTAAGTAACAATGATGGCCCTAGTCCAGATTATATAATGTAAATTTGAAGTGAACCTAGTTAATATGGTTGCAGGACTTTCTCTGGAAGGATTCAGCATGTGTAAATAAGAACTGAGGAGAAGGACGGAGAGGGTAATCCAGGGTTGGGATCTGGAAAGGGGGCAATAGATTCAAATAATAGGGCAAGAGAACAAAGGATTTAAGAACACCTAACAGTATATTATTGAACCAGTTAGTCATAGGGTGGATACTTTAATTATTAGTGAGTTCAGAGTAGGATTGATGGACTGGGAGAACAGGGAGGGGTGAAGGAATTGGAGGGCACAACAGTGATACTTCTGTCATTCCTAAAGTTTTGACTATCCCATCTATGCTAAAAATGTCCACATCTGCCTTTCAAACCTGGACTTCTCATCTCAACTATAGTCCTGAATTTTTGGTTCCATCTTAGGTGACTCATATGGATGTCACCATAAATACAATTCATCTAAAACGACATTCAATGTCTTACAAAATTGAATCTACTTTTCAACTCTTATTCTGAAGCACCACTTTTTCTCTGTTCTCTAATGTTCAGATCCTTAGGGTCTTCTTTGAGTCATTCTCCACAGAGAATTGTCACCATGTCCTACTGTTTCTCCAGAATGCTCCTTGGTCTCATCCTCTGTCTAGAGGCTACCATGGCCATGCTCCATGCCAGTCATCTTATTCCTGGATTGTCATGGTAAGGGAAGTTAGTCAGATCAGTTTGATGATCTCTCTGATAAAGCGATGAGCTTCTAGGAAGTGAACTTTTGTCTGGGATCAGGAAAGCATTTCACCAGGAAGGGTCATCCATTTGTGCCTATTGTGAAGATGCAGACAGTTCCTGATTCTTTTCCAGTGACTGGATCTAACCGAAAGATGCCTTATAATCAAGAAATCAGCCTCCAATCAGTGGTCTGTAAAGGAGAGGGACAAGCTGATCTCAGCCCTTTTTGTCTTTTCCATCTTCATGTCCTTTTCTCCTCATTCTCCCCCTCCACATGCGCTAATGGAGCATGGACACAAAAGCACATGGCAGACATGTGCTTGCCCATATGGCCTGAGGGGAGGGTTCTTGAAAGTGGCCTTTTCAAGTCCAAGAGATAACACCAACCAGGCTATGGTAGAGTTCCTCTAGAATCACATGGCCAAAGCAAACGTTTGTTAGCTCACTTAGTTAGACAGAGGTGGTTCATGGACAGGAATCTTAAAATTTAGAGTCTGTCAACTTAAAAAAATATTTTGATAAGTGTATTTCAGTATAATTGGCATCTAAGTGGCAGAGTGGATAAGACACTGGGCCTGGAATTAAGAAAATTTGAGTTCAAATCTGGCCTCAGACCCTTAATAGATGTGTGATCCTGGGCAAAGTCACTTATAAACTCTGCCTCAATTTCCTCAGCTGTAAAATGAGGAAAAATAATAGTACCTACCTTTCAGAATTATTATGAGGATCAAATAATCTATTTGTAAAATGCCTTGCACATAATAGGCACTTAATAGAAGCTTTCCCTCCTCTCCCTCCTTCCCTTTGCAATTTATGGATTTAAAAACATTTTATTTTCTTAAAAAGAAGTCTATAGGCTTTACTAGACTGTCAAAGGGGTCCATCACACACAAACACACACACAAACCACACACACACTTACACACATACATGAATGGTTAAGAAACCCTTTTCTAGAGAAAGAAGGAGATTTCTGAGCAGCATTACCTTTTGGAGAAAGAAGAGACTCACTCATGATTCTGGCTCCTGGAGAACAGCTTCAGCTTCGAAGGGTAGAGCACAAGAGATCCAGAAACTCTCTGTTCTTATAGTAGTGAATTATTTGGACAGTACAGATCAGCTTGGAAGGGGATCTGGCTTGTTCCGCATTCTCAAAGTATATTTGCTTTGGGGCAGCAAGGCAGCTCAGTGAATTGAGAGCCAGGCCTGGAGATGGGTGGTCCTGGGTTTGAATCTAGACTAAGACACTTCATAGCCATGTGATCCTGGGCAAGTCATTTAACCCCAATTCCCAAACCATCCTGCTCTTCTACCTTGGGACCAATATTTAATATCAATTCTAAGGCAGAAGACAAGGGTTTAAAAACATAGTATATTTGCTTTACAGGGGAGTCTAATGTACACAGAGCAACATGGTAAGCTGGGAAGGACTGTGTAGGACTCTGGGACTTCACTGAAAGTCAAAGAGTTACCCTAATGGCAACCCCAAATTTAATTCCTCATGAGGGGAGTCTGGATGCTCCTGGAAGTAGCTTCTGTATTTATGGGCTAACATGAGTGTTTTCTATCTTCTGTATCTTCTCTGGAGTGAAATAAAAGGCTGACCATTATGCATTTGTTACTTTGAATGATCATAAGGAAGCTGGTTGACCTGCTATCCACATATGTGGAACCCTAGATAGGAGCTATATTTGGAGATTTTCCATCCTGAATGGGGGCAATGAACCAGAGAGAAAATGACATTTTGCAGGGAGAGGGGAGACTCCCTCCAGGTT
>NW_025357074.1:0-7245 GCF_016433145.1 Gracilinanus agilis
ATATAAAAATGTATTTTATATAAATAAATCTAAATAAAATATATATGTAATTTGTACATAATTGTTTGCATGTTGTCTCCCACATTAGACTGTGAGCTCCTTGAGAGCATGAACTGGTTTTCCTTTTTTTAAATTTTTATTTATTTATTCGAGGGGGGGTATCCTCAGAGCAAAGGAAAGATTTATATCTGGATCCTCTAACTCCAAAACCAGGAATCTTTCCATTTCGCCATGAAGGTAAACAACAAAAAAATAGGGCCCTTCAGGGTATCCCCAACGTCAGAGTAATTTGAGATGTTCTGAAAGATCTTCCCCCACCGCCCCCCTTCAATAACACTCATCACTGATACAAATTCCACTCCTAGATTTTTATCATGAGAGTCTATGGCATGGTGGGCATGAGTAAGCTGCAAAAGATTATAAGCAAGTAATTAATTACACAGGAGGAGTCCTTTAAAGAATGTCATAAAAGAAATGAAAAATAAAAATGAAGGCAAGCTAGCATGAAAGCAGGGAATACACAAAGGACAAATCACATGGCCCATTGGCATCCTGGTAATCACAAAAGAATTAGAGAAAAGCCACCTCAGGTCATTGGGGAGATAGATACCCTGTGGTGAACTTGGAGGGTACAGACAGTCAAATAATGTGATCTGGCAGGGGTAAGTTGCAATCTACAATTTTGGAGGGAATCACTAAATCATTAAAATCACTAATTCACTAATGTATCAGAGATAGTGGCCTTAAGGGCCTTAGGAGACTGAATTGATGGACAGATTTTTGTATTCTGAGTTTCTTCAGTGCATAATATTTATATTCAGTACATATGTCATATATCTCTATTGTGGTAAAATAAAAATACCAAGTAGTTATATTCAGATAACAATTTATTAAGCAATTAATGCCAATTGCATAACAACCTGGTAATATTACATCTCTTTCATGGTTCAATCTTGGTGTCTTGCTCCCAGTGGGAAAACTTGCACCCAGTGAGAAAAAAAAATGTGTATTTTCCAACCCACTCTCATCTGTCTCTCTGTTGTTCTGCTTTCTGTTTACTCTAAATCCAGATAAATGGGTCTATTCGTTATATTGACATGTAGTCTTTATGGAACTGGCATTTGGTGAAAAGAAAATCAAACCTTAAATATATAACTTGGAACACTCCTTCCCCATTAAGAAACAGCAATCAAGAACACAGCTAGAACCTAAAAATATTTCTTTTTGACTGACAATATTTAAGGGAGCAAACAGATGTAATTCTGGTTGGATACCCCACCTCTCTGAGGAGAGCAGTGTGGTCACATATCAAAGACTTATCTATGGGCCATTTATCCTTTTTTTTTATCTGGAAATCAGGAAAATACTGTTAGAAACCCATGGGGGTCAAAAAAGAGGAGAAATACAGCATCTTCCTCTGATCACATCCCCAACTTTTGGCTAGACCACAGATTACTTTCCTGTTGCCCAGAAGCTTGCTTGGCCCAATGATTGTACAGGGTCCTAAACCATTCTAAAAGTGCAGAGGAAACTGTGGAGGAGAGACCATTTAGGGCTTTGGCCACCTGAAGAAGAGTGGGGAGTCGTGGTCCTGCAGGAGAGAAAGGGACTGAAGAAGGCAGGCTGGGGAGCATAGAGAACAATTTTTGCTTAGTTGGGAATTTTATCTAAAGGGGCCCCTAATGAAGGAATAAGATGGAAAAGGATGAAGAAGTATTAGGGGTTGAGTGGAATCAGCAGAACAAACTGGCAGGAGGAGGCAATATAGGTAAGCAGGGCAGTTTTCCTTCCTAAACACTGCCTGGGCAGTAGGGCAAGAGGAAACAGTAGACCATGGTCTGGGAGTGCTAGCAGTAGGATTTCATTAGTAGGAAATTTATCTTTGAAAATACTGCTCTTTTATGTGCGTTGGATATTGGGGGGGTTGGGTGAAGGGGAAAGTAAAAACATGAATCATGTAACCATGGAAATTCTTCTAAAAAAATAAAATATTTAAATTAAAAAAAAAAGAAAACACTACTCTTTTTTTCATTTAAAAATTAAAAAAGAAAAATTTAAGAACAAATTTCCACATAAGTTTCCCAAAGTCATATGATCCATATTGTCTCCCTCCCTTCTCTTTCTCCTCTCAGAGCTGACAAGCAATTCAATCTGGGTTAGACATGTATTATTCATTTTTATAAGTGAATAATCTTATAACATATTATTCATTTTTATAAGTGAATAATCTTATAAAACCAAAACCCCAAAACATGTGCCTAAATAAACAAGTGATAAATCATATACTTCCATCTGCATTCCTCCTCCAACAGTTCTTTCTCTGGAGGTGGATAGCATTCTTTTTCATAAGTCCCTAGAATTGTCCTGGATCGTTGTATTGTTTTTAGTAGCAATCCTTCCATAATATTTCAGTTATGGTGTATAATGTTCTCCTGGTTCTGCTTATTTTACTCTGCATCAGTTCTGGAATATCTTTCCAGCTTTTCTGAAATCATCCTGTTCAACATTTCTTATAGCACATTATTATTCCATCACCATCATATACCACAATTTGTTCAGCCATTCTCCAGATTGGGGGATATCACTTTAGTTTCCAATTCTTTGCCACCACAAAAAGAACTGCTCTAGTTTTTTACATTAATCTTTTTTTTATATTATCTTTTTTTTTTTTTACAGCACTCTGGTGCCTCTTTCATTCCCCTCCTCACAAAAAACTTCTCAGCCCCCTACTCTTATTACTTTATTTTCCCTCAGCCCCTGAGTTCAAGATTCCCACTTGTTCCCCATTGGAAAAGAATTTTATTTGCCAAAAGCTATTCAGTCCTGAGAACTCTTTAACAACAAACTGAGAATGCTTTTGCCTAGTTTCTGGTTGGAAACTAGGATATATAGATTAAAATTCTAGTTTCATTTCTTCTTCATTTTGCCATTAAACAACTTACTCCTATCTCTTGGGCTTCCCTTTCCACATCTGAAAAAATAGGAATGATCTTGCCTCATTTGTTTAAAAAGGGAATGGGAGTGGCAACAAAGAACAGCTAGGTGGCTTAGTGATAGAAAGCCAGGCCTAGAGACAGGAGGTCCTGAGTTCAAATGTGACCTTGCACATTTCCTAGTTCTGTGACCCTGAGCAAGTCACTTAACTCCCATTGCCTAGTCCTTACTGCTCTTCTACCTTGGAACCAATGACTAGAATTGATTCTAAGATAGAAAGTAAGGAGCTTTGGGTGGGGAGGGGTCACTTATATTTGAGCAACTTATTTATTGATTTGCATATCTCAATGGAAAGAATGCATCTTGGAGTGGGGAGACCTGAATTTTTGTCCTATTTCTGTCATTTTCTAGGTGGTATGGAATTGGGCAAATTACCTATCCTCTCTGAGTTTATTTCTTTATCTGTAAAGTGAGGACAAAAGACAGCATAAAGTTGTGAATGGAGTCAGGAAGACTTGGGTTCAAGTTTTGCTTCTGATCTATATTCTATTACCCTGGGCAAGTGACCCAGGATACTCTTTAAGATTATAAATTCCAGATGAGTTATTGATCTGTATCAGAGGAGGGATTTTCCATTCAGAAGTTCCTTATTCTTAGTCTTTCATAAGTCTGATCTTCCCTCATCCTTCTTCATTCCAAATAAAGATAATATTTTTACTATTTACTTAACATTTTTGGAGAAGAAAGTACTTATAAGTTGAGAAGAACATCTAGACCTGGCTGTCATGACTCATGTCATGAGAAGTGTGCTTTTATAACAATAATAGATGACATTTACACAGAAGAAATCCATGCAGGAAGCAAAAGAATCTTAAAGGCACTCAGGTATTATTTTAAAAAATATTTCAGAGAGGGGAAAATTCAAAATGAATGGAAAAGATAATGAATGGCATTCTGACAAAAAAGGAGGGAGGGAAGGGGAGGACAACTTAAAAGATCTCAGTCTCCTGGTTCATATAACGACTTTCTTATCTTTATAAAATCTTAATGAGAATAATTGATATATACATTGAAGGTATCCTTGATGAAAGCAAGAGAAGAGAACAAACAGAGTTTTGGTGAAAGCATATTTATGTTTGACAAAGGTAACATTCTGAGTTTTTGGAATAAGAATTCACTATTTGGTCAATACTGTTGAGAAAATTGGGAAACAGTTTGGCAAAAACTAGATGTAGACCAAGGACTTACACCAAGATAGGATCAAAATGGGGATAAGATCTAGATACTATAGATACTATAAATATATTAGAAAGCCGGGGAACATATTATCTATAAGATTTATGGAGAGAAGAAGAATTTATAAATGAACAAGAGATAGAAAGCATTATAAAATGTAAAATGGATAATTTTGAATACATTAAATTGATAAAAGGTCAAGTGACAAATGTTAGAGGGGATGTGGAACAATAGGAACTCTAATGCATTGTTGGTGGAACTGTGAACTGATCCAATAATTTTAGAGAGCAATCTGGAATTCTACTCAAAGAGTTATAAAAAACATATATACCTTTTCACCCAGTAATACCACTATTAGGTTTATTTTCTAAGGTGATCAAGGAAAAAGGAAAAGAAACAACTATATATTCTAAAATGTTTATAGCAGCTCTTTTTTGTTGTTGTTGTTGTTGGCAAAGAACTAGAACCTGAAGTAAATCAGTTGGGGAATATCTGAACAAGTTGAGGTATATGGTGACAATGGAATACTATTGTGCATAAGAAAGGACAAACAAGATGATCACCAGAAAAAAAAACAAAAAAACCAAAAAACTTACATGAAGTGAAGCGAGCAGAACCAGAAGAATAGTGTTATACAGAGTAAAAACAGTAATGTACGATGATCAATTGTGAATTTAAGTCATAACTTATGTCATATTTTCAACAAGGCACTAAACATACCTCTCCTTACATTATACCAACTTTGAAGAACTGAAAGCAGATAGATTCCCAGAGCTAGCTCTGAAAGCAGATGCACAAAGAACCTGAAGCTTGGAACAGAGTTCCCTTCACCTCAGTAGCAGAGGCCAACTTTAATAGTTTTTTTAATAAAAAGAAAAGAAAAAGGGGCAGCTGGGTAGCTCAGTGGATTGAGAGCGGGCCTAGAGATGGGAGGTCCTGGGTTCGAATCTGGCCTCAGACTCTTCCTAGCTGTGACCCTGGGTGGGTCACTTGGCCCCCTTTGCCTGGCCCTTACCATCTTCTGTCTTGGGGCCAGTGCAAAGTGGTGACTCTGGGATGGAAGGTAGGGGTTTAAAAAAGAAAAGAAAAGAAAAGAAAAAGATGGAAAATGAACAAACAGCAACAACAAAAAGAAATTAAACAAAGAAAGTTATTTTGGTGAAAGGGAAGACCAAGACACAAACTCAGAAGACAACAAAATCAAAACTGTTGCATCCAAACCCTCCAAGATAAATATTAATTTCTTTCAAGGCCAAAAAGAATTAATGGAGGAGTTCAAAAGGGAGGTAGAAGAAAAATTGGGGAAAGAAATGAGAATGAGACAAGAAAATCAAGAAAAAAGATTCAACAGCTTGATAAAGGAGGCACAAAAAATACTGAGGAGATTAATAACTTAAAAATCAGAATGGGGTGGGGGACAGCTGGGTAACTCAGTGTATTGAGAGCCAGGCCTAGAGATGGGAGGACCTAGGTTCAAATCTGGCCTCAGACACTTCCCAGCTGTGTGACCCTGGGCAAGTCACTTGACCCCCATTGCCTACCCTTACCACTCTTCCACCTTGGAGCCAATACACAGTATTGACTCCAAGACAGAAGGTAAGGGTTTAAAAAAAATCAGAATAGGCCAATTGGTAAAAGAGACACAAAAATCCAATGAAGACAAGAACTCTTTTAAAAGCAGAATTGGTCAAATGGAAAAAGATATACAAAAATGTATTGAAGAAAAGAACTTTTTAGAAGGCAGATTTGGCGATATGGAAAAAAGGGTATATAAATTCATTGAGGAAAAGGATTCTTTACAAAATAAAATAGACCAAATAGAAAAGGAGGTACAAAAGTTCACTCAAGAAGATTCTTCCTTAAAAAATTAGAATTGGGCAAGAGGAAGCTAATGACTCTATGAGACATCAGGAAACAATAAAAGTCAAAAGAATAAAAAATAGATGAGAATATGAAATACCTCATTGGAAAAACAAGTGACCTGGAAAATAAATCCAAGAGAACTAATCTAAAAATTACTGGATTACCTGAAAGTCATGATAAAAAAAAAAAGACATTCTCTTTTAATAAATCATCAAGGAGAACTGCCCTAATTTTCTAGAATCAGAGGGCAAAATAGAAATTGAAAAAATCCACTGGTCACCTCCTAAAAGAGATCTCAAAAGGACAAGTCCTAGGAATATCATAGCCAAATTATAGAACTCTCAGGTCAAGGAGAAAATACTGAAAACAGACAAAAAGAAACAAGTCAAGTGTTGCGAAGCCATAGTTAGGATAACACAAGATTTATCAGCTTCTGCATTAAAGGATCAGAAGGTCTGGAATATGATATTCCAGAAGGCGAAAGAGCTAGGACTTCAATCAAGAATCACTTGCCAGCAAAAGTGAACCATAATCCTTTAGGGGCAAAAAGCAGTATTCAAAGAAATAGAGGACTTTCAAACATTTTTGATGAAAAGTCCAGAACTAAATGGAAAATTTGACTATCAAATACAAGACTTAAGAGAATCATAAAAAGGGAAATAGGAAAGAGAAATAAAAAAACATTCAATAAGTTTAAATTGTGGACATTCCTACATGAGATGATTCTTGTAACTCTAAAGAACTTTATCATTATTAGAGCAATTAGGAGTATGCTTAGACAGAGGGCAAGGGTGTGAGTTGAATATGATGGGATGACATAAAAAAATAAAATTAATGCATTAGAGAGAAGAATGAATTGGGAAAGGCCAAAAAGGAAAAATAGAATGGGGTAAATTATCTCACATAAAAGAGGCATGAAAGAGCTTTTATAGGGGAGGAAAAGATGGGGGATTGGGGAGGGGAGTATATAAACCTTACTCTCATTGGAATTGGCTCCATGAGGGAAGAATAGAAATCTATCTAACCCAACAAGATAGTAGGAGGGGAAGGGGACAAGAGAAGTGGGTGGGGCTGATAGAAAAGAGGGCAAATTAGGGGAAGTGGTGGTTAGAAACTAAACAGGATAAAAAGTAATACACAGTAATCATAGTGGTGCAAATTTTTTTAAAAGTCTCTCTAATGAAGGCCTCATTTCTCATATATATATATATA
>NW_025357075.1:0-4019 GCF_016433145.1 Gracilinanus agilis
AAGATAAGAGTTTTATTTCCCAATGGATAGTATAGCTACTCTTCCCTCTCCGGGTTGATTACACTGAGAGTAAGGTTTGATTATTACCTCTTTATGCTCTCTTCCTCTCCTTCTTATAATAGTATTTGTCCCCTCTCTCTCCCATGCCCTCTTTGTGTGTAATAGAATATTCTATTTTCTTATTCGCTCAAGTTTCTCTTGGTGACCCCTGCTATTCTCCCCCTTTTTCCCATCCCCCATGCCATCTTAGATTATTTAGTGTTCCACCCTCACCCTGTTAATTATTCTTCTGATTACTATAATAGTGAATATTATAATAGTGAATAGAATTCACTACAGAGAATTATACATAATATTTCTCTACAAAGGAATACAGATAATTAGATCTCACTGAGGCCCTTAAAAAGGCAAATTTAAAAATTATAAGTTTTCTTTCTTTCCCCTCTGTATCTTATTTACCTTTTCAGGTTTCTCTCGATTTTTGTGGTTGGATATCAAACATTCCATTTAGCCCCGGTCTTTTCTGTGCAAATACCTGGAATTCTTCAATTTTGTTGAATGCCCATACTTTCCCTTGGAAATATATAGTCAATTTTGATGGGTAGTTGATCCGTGGTTGCAGGCCCAGCTCTCTTGCCTTTCTGAATATTGTATTCCACGCCTTGCGGTCTTTTAGTGTTGAGGCTGCCAGATCCTGTGTGATCCTGATTGTTGCTCCTTGATATTTGAATTGTTTCTTTCTGGCTTCTTGTAAGATTTTT
This sequence comes from Gracilinanus agilis, assembly GCF_016433145.1. Lineage (NCBI taxonomy): Eukaryota > Metazoa > Chordata > Mammalia > Didelphimorphia > Didelphidae > Gracilinanus > Gracilinanus agilis. Next base: position 762 of record NW_025357075.1, read on the forward strand.
TCTTTTGCTTGGAAACTCTTGAATTTTGCAATGATGTTTCTTGGTGTTTTCCTTTCTTGATCGAATGCCGCAGGTGTTCTATGAATCCTTTCAATGTCTATATTGCCCTCTTGTTGTAGGACTTCAGGGCAATTTTGCTGAATTATTTCTGTTAGAATAGAGTCCAGGTTTTTATTAATTTCTGGTTTTTCTGGAAGACCAATTATTCTCAAATTGTCTCTTCTAGACCGGTTTTCTTGGTCTGTCACTCTCTCATTGAGATATTTCATGTTTCCTTCTATTTTTTCAGTCTTTTGGCTTTGTTTTATTTGTTCTTGTTGTCTTGAGAGATCATTAGTTTCTACTTCCTCAATTCTAGCCTTTAGGGATTGATTTTCGGCCATAATCTTCTGGTAATCGGCCATAATCTTTTGGTTTTCGGCCATAATCTTCTTGTTTTCGGCCATGATCTTCTGGTATTCCTTTTCAATCTGGTCATTTCTTGTGTTCAATTTGCTTATCAGTTCATTTGGTTTCTGAGCCTCGCTTTCCAGTTGCAAGATTCTACCTTTTAAGCTGTTATTTTCTTGCCAGATCTCTTCCATTTTCCTCAAAATCTCAGATTTGAACTCTTCCATAGGTTGTGAGGAGTTTTCCTTATTTGGGGAGGGTCTGGATGGTTGTTTGTTCTCCTCCTCTGTTTGCTCGGTTGTCTGGATTTTCTCTGTGTAGAAGCTGTCGAGTGTTAAAGACTTCTTTTTTTTGTTATTATTCTTTCTCTTCTGAATTTCCTGTAACTGGTTAGCCATCATTAGCCCAGCAGCTTCTCAGGTTTATCCTCGCTCTCAGTGTCTGTCTGAGATCTATTGGCTCCTGAGGACTGAGTTCTAGTTTTTTCCAAGGTCAAGCCCCCTGGTGGATTCCCTTGCTTGAACCTCTGCAGGAGGTTTCTTTACAAGTCTCAGGGAGCTACTTCCACAGTCGTATACCCGTCTGCACTGGTTCCCCACTTAGGCTTTAGTTCCTGGTTGTGTTTGCCTCCACCCACACCTCTGCTCAGCCGGTACCCACGCCTCTGCTCAGCCGGCACCCAAGCCTCTGCTCAGCCGGCACCCACGCCTCTGCTCAGCCGGCGCTCCGCTCCCTGCGTCCGCTCCCGCGCGCGCGCGCGCTCAGCTTTCGCGTGCGTTCTTGACTTAATGGGGTCCTAAGTCTTGCTGCTCTCAGGAACAGGTCCCGGAGCTGCTGATGACTCGATGGGTGCCCCAAACTTGCTCTATTTCTTTTTAGCTGGGTTCGGAGCTATAGGTGAGTGTGGAGGGGGTGGGGGTGGGGCGGTTGCTCAGCTCGCGCTTGAGTGAGAGCCCTTTTTAGCTTGGAAATGTCTCGATTCCACGTACCTTCCACGCTGTGCCCTGTTGTGGGGTTCCTCCGTTCCTCTGGACTTGTTTTTATGTCCCCTTGAGGAGTTTTGTGTGTTTCGGTCTGGAGAGGTTTAGAGCTGCTTCTTACTCTGCCGCCATCTTAACCCGGAAGCCCCCACTGTCTCATTTTTAAAAGTCCTTAAGACAGTGAATTTTGCGATATTCTTTGGTAAACCACATGGCATGGTCTTCTCCACTATTAATTGCCTTTGTTTTCTCTGCTTAATTATTTTTTCCTGTTTAGCTACTTTCTGAGTTCTTCTAAAACACAACAGAGACAAAGCTTTGGGATTTAATTCACCAAAATGCCACCATAAGGCATCAATAACCTGGATAAAACTTTGTGAAAACTGGAACATTTCAATCCCATAAAGCATTTATTAAGAGCCTACTACATGGGAGCAGTGGATACAGTACCAGAACTGGAATTCCTTAGGATACTTCCTAAGCTATGTGATCTTGGGCAAGTCACTTAACCCCAGTTGCTTAGCCCTTGCTGCTCTTCTGCCTTGGAACTGATGCTTAGTATCAATTCTAAGACAGAAGGTAAAGGTTTTTTAAAAGAGTCTACTACATGCAAGGCACTAGAGAAACAAAGACCCAGTGGCATGGTTCCATCTGAAGGTCTAGAACCACAAATCCATTCCTTCACCTTACTCAGCATTATTTCAGTTCTGGGCCAAAACTTTTAGGCTGATTTTTTCCTTGTGAGTTAGCATTTCTGAGTGAATAACAAGGAAATATTCCTTTTTTTAATATATTCCTAACAAAGTGTGAGGTAGTGAGGTCCCTATCATTGGAAATGTTCAAGCAGAAGCTGGATGATCACCTGCCAGAGATAGTATGAAGAAGCTTCATGTATCTGGCAGGGGTGTTTGGGAGAGAAGACCTCAAATTTGGGGGCTATATCACTCAACTCTGAGAGTCAGTGAGGATGTATATTTAGGGATAAGATCCATTTTCCAATAGAACTGATACTCTCTGGATTCATAGAAGGATAACAAGGTGATGGAGTGAGATAGGGAGAGAGCCCCCTCATTTGAGTTTCAGTGTGAAATTCAAAGTATCACATATTGAGTTTTGATGAATATATTGAAAAGGAATATCTCATTTTCATTCCAGTCACTCAGAAATGCTAACTCACCAGGAAAAAAAAAATCAGCCTAAAAACTCTGGGCAAGTCACTTAATTTCTCAATGCTTTAAGCAGCTCTCTAACACTCTACGGGTAGAGGGAATTTCCTTTCCAGGAGTTCCCAATAACAATGAAATCAAGGTATAACCAAAACAAATTTAAAAAAATACCAAGCTGGGAGCTGGGAGGAAGGAAGGCATGCAGTATTGGAGCTATGCACTATTACAAGCAAACATTTTCAGTTAAAAACTATTCAAGCCATTTTTAGTTTCTCAAAAGAACCTTCAGGAGGCTCTTCCAGTGTTTTGCCCCATAGACTGAGTACTGTGCACACTAATAAAACACTCCAAGTTCTAGGGTTTTAGCTGGGAAAAGACCCGGCTGGCACCTAACAGGAAACCAGGAAAGTCCCTTGTCTGGGGACAGTCTTGCTTGCAGGTTCTGTTTCCCATTAAGCCATTTATTCTTAAGAATTATGAATTGTTGAATTATTACAGCGACAACATTCTTTGGAAATTCTTTGGGGACACTCAAAAGCTCCTGCTTACAAATACTTCTAGGCCCAGAAAGGGAGAGTCTACTGGTCTACTGAACCATATTACCAATACTTTGGGACGTGTCTAGAGACTGGAATACAGTGCCTCAGACACTGTAAATGCTCAGGAAATGCTTGTTGACTCATTGTCTGGGTGAATATATATATATATATATATATATATAT
>NW_025357076.1:0-2737 GCF_016433145.1 Gracilinanus agilis
CACACACATATATATATATGTGTGTAAATATATATATATATATATATAAAACAGAAAGAAGTTTTACTTGGAACTACAGAACTGTCTCATGTCCAGCTAGCTCTTCCCTTAAGGTAGCATACAGTAACCTCAAACGACAGCTTTCAGGTCTATCTTGTTTATCTTGCCCCCTTTCTGGCTTTCCTTATGAATTTTTCCTTTTAAAAAAAATGCTGGAGTTGATCTTAGATACTCAGGAAAAGACCATGAAAAACATATGATTTGTACATCAGATCATCTTTGAGACATGTCAATCTTATTTGTTTGAATTTGGGCAAGTCACTTAATCTTTTTTAAGGTTTAGGTAATTCATCTGAAAAATAAAAGTAATGATTACCAAATTCCTCCTTTTTTTATTAGCTTAGCTACTTTAGAATGTGGGAAAGGGAGAGAAATGGGAATAATGGAGACAGAGGAGGGAGAGAAAAAGAAAAAAGAGATTGGTATACTTCCAGCTAAGTGAAGGCGATGCTATATATTCATGACTTACTGTCAGAGCCAGACTTAGAACTGGGCAAAATTAACTTTGCTGACTGAGGCTGTGATGAGTCATAGAGTAAAAATGCCTTTTATCAGAGCATAGGCAATGTTAAGATATGATGTCATGTGCCCTTAAGTTTAGCCTATTATATTATAGAGTCTAATAGGAACTTTATAAGATACTATCATAGACCAACATGATGTGTCATCAAATTCTTGGATTGTGTATTTAGTTTACCTACCTCAGGCCAGCTTACTATTTGATAAATAGTAAGTTCCATACAACCCACAAGAAATAAGACCTTTAAGTCAGTTTCTAGCCATGTGTATCATCTTTGAGTCATGTGATATTATCTAACACCAAAAAAATCACATATTAAAAAACCTATTGTTTTCTTAAATTTGGGAATGAGAAGAAGAATTCTTCTTTAAGATTCAAATGAAAACAGACCAGCTTCAATCTTACTGGACACATTCTCATCTCTTCAATCTATCACATACTTAGTGTAAAATTATGTGTTTGAAAATGAATTCTTTCTCTGACATTTATAGAAAAAATGGTTAATAACAACAAAGGACTCTGAATGTGAAATAGAAACCATTGTTCTGATATCATTTATTAGAGAGTTTTCCCCCTTTGAAGATGGTTTCATTGTTATTAATAATACAGATTAATAATTCAAAATAATGGAGATTGCATTTCCCCAGTCCCTTATCCAAAACTTCAGAAGATAAAATAGCAAGTCAGTGAGTCAATAAGCATTAATTAAACTCACTCTATTCTAGTCTAAGACTAGCTCTTGTTTTATACCAGGATGGTGTATAGCTTCAGGGTGTATTTTACTTTATTTTTAAAACCCTTAAGTTCCATTTTAAAATCAATAATATGTATTAGTTCTGTGGCAGGTGAATGGTATGGATTAGGCAATGGGGTTAAGTGACTTGCCCAGAACCATACAGGTAGGAAGTGTCTGAGTTGTATTTTATGAAACAATATAATGTAATGAACAGAATGTTAAACTTTGGAGCAAGATTATCTAGATTTAATTCTCCTCTGATATAGGCCAGCTGTGTAACCCTGAGCAAGTTTCAAGACCACAATTCCTCCATCTTCAAAATCAGGATAATAATAGCAATGACATGCCAGAAGTGTGGTGAGAATATAATGACATAACAGATTTAAGAACTAGGTAAACATAGGCTATCATTATTAACATCTATAAGCTACATCTTAATCATGATGAAAATAGAGTACAAAGAAAATTGTTGATGTACTTTGGACAACAACATAAGAATAAACAGAATTGAAAACAAAGATGTCTTTTGACTTTCTTTTCATGTTTTTAACCACAAAACAAAACAATCATCAACCCTGGATTTGTTAAACTTGAGAATGCAGGTTTGCTAACTATTTCACATTTAAGCATTGCACTTGATTAACCTAGAGGAAATCTCAGAGACATTTTAGTTATGAATCATAGTATTAAAGAACAAAGAAAACTTTTCATGCCCTATTTGTTCCCATTTTACTTCCTTCATTTTTGTTCATTTGTTGTTGATCTTCTAAATGTAGAAAAAGATAGCTTCAACATATTAAAATGGATTTCTGTTTTGATTTTCATCCATTCTTGTAACAATTCCTTTTGTACTTTGGTATTTAGTATCTTTCCCAGTTCTTTGAAGGAATTTATTCAACCTTCATGAAACAAACCTAATTGTCATTATTTTTCCAGTGTGCTGAAAATTGTATCTAACATATTGTTTAGGAAACAAGACTTTTAATTTTATTATCTGAATATACAAAACTCATGACAATATTTTTTACATATTCTATAGAAAGAATGCTATGTTTTTATAGATGCTATGGACTAAATTTTTTTGAAATCCTATGAAAGAAAAACAATTGGAAAAGCAGTTCTCTTCTAATTATGAAAGAAACTATAGAATAGTTGTAGGGCAGATCCACACTATCCCACCAAATAACAAGAAGTAATTACTTTTTTTCCTGTCATGGACCTATCTGGCATTTAGTAAAGCCTGGACTAAGAGTAATATTGATAAGTTTTTTTTAATCCACTATTTGACAAAAACTGCTGGGAAATTTGGAAAACAATATGGGAGAGATTAGGTCTAGATCAACATCTCACACCCTACACCAAGATAAATTCAGAATGGGTGAAAGACTTGAATATAAAGAGGGAAACTATAAATAAGTTAA